>NW_014577631.1:94048-97858 GCF_000485595.1 Priapulus caudatus | reverse complement strand
ATTTGTGATAGTTAACAACAGTAAATTAATAAGTTGGACAGCTAACTTGATAGTTAACAGTGCGTGCTTTCTGTGACAATTTGCGATAGTTAACTTGCGCGCTGCCTTGTGTTTCAGGCCGGAGTCGGCGCGCTACTACTACTTCACGACGCTCGCCGCGCAGATGAACGAGATGGAGGAGAACGTTCCACCGACGGACTCGCGGCTGCGGCCGGACCAGCGGGCGATGGAGGAGTGCCGCTGGGATGAGGCGAACGACATTAAGCTGAGGCTGGAGGAGAAGCAGCGCGTGAAGCGCCGCGAGAAGGAGATGGAGGCAGAGAAAGCGTCCGCCGAAGGTAGGTTGGGTGGCGCCACCTGCTGGTGGGTGGAGACGGCGATCGCTCCCACGCCGTTCATCTGGATGTTATCGGGTTTCGTTGCAGTCGTTGCGACGGAGGGGGCAAGGGTGGCGTGCGGCGAAGGCACCTCCATGGATCGTACGCGGGTCTACGAGGGACTCTTTAAGTTTTCCCCTCGTATGACCGTTGTGTGCCGCAGGTTTGACTGTACTAACACTGTTAACGAAGCTGGTAACGAAGCTGTAGTGTGGAGTCTGAGAGATAACTCGCTCCAGTGGGATGCTGCTAGATGTGTGAGCGTACCACTAATCGAAGTTCTGCCATTGCCTTTCTCCTGTTGCAGGCAAGCCATTCCAGCCGTACGAACCGGTGTGGTTCCGCAAGGAACGGGACCCGTACACCGGCAATCTGATCCACATGTACAAGGGCATCTACTGGGAGTGCAAGGAGAAGCAAGACTGGAGGGCGTGTCCTGACATATTTGTTTAGTGCGCGGGCGGTGGCGTCCGAGCGAGCGAACCACTGCGCAGCCCGTGTGTTGGAGAGAATGGAGAAACGAAGGCGCGAAGGAAACGACCAAGCACCTCCGTGACGACACCAACAATGAATCGTAGGGAATTGAAATCGTCTGGCAACCGCTCACATTCGCTGCGTGCTAATTGTGATATGTCCCCTGAGCCGTGCGCGCGTGTACGCGTCGATGTACGTGTATATGCGTGTGTGTATGAACCCAAAGCTAGCACTCTGTGGGTACGACGGTTTAGGTTTCTGTTCCAAATTACGACTCAAATTCGTTTAGTATCCTCATAAATGAATTGTCTTATATGAAAACTCATGTCCGATTGATGTGCATCCCACTCATTATGTTTCTTAGCGTGGATCTTACGGTTCACGTGTTATTCCTATCCGCTATTGGCCCAGCATCTGCTCCTGATTCACACACACCTGTACTCCCTCGTCAAGTCACACACTCTACCCCTTGCCCTATCCGTTCATTCTCACATATACTTTTCTTGTCAACTCAAGAGAGAGAGGCAGTGTGAGAGTGTAGTTGATTGAGAGAGGTAGTGTGAGAGTGTGGGTGGTTGAGAGAGAGAGAGCAAGAGAGAGAGAGTACTCTTGATATATATATACATTCTCCCGGAATCTCAGCCTGGCGCGTAGCAACCGCGGGTCACCGCAAGTGCAAACGGCGGATGAGTGGGAGGGAGGCAGCTCGGTGTATGCGAATCTATACCCTCCCCCATGCACCACGTGAATCATATACACACAACAAGAAAACAACTATTTTTCCCGCGCAATCGCTGCGCAAAACCTTGTGCGCGCGCGTGATCTAAACATTACGCGTGCGCCATGAGTCTCACGTGCACATGCACAACATCGCCGCTAGCTGCTGCTATCACTGCTCTCCGGACCACAACACCCTATACACTCAACCTACCCGCACCCACCCACGGAGGTTTTCAACAACAATGCTTGAAAAGACTACGTACGCTACTATAAATATTGGCCGAGTTCCAGTTAAATTATCATAGGGAGCACCGCAGAGTGCAACCGAAACACCTCACAGGGCCCCCACTCTAGCGTGACCTGAAGATGACATCCAGGGTCTGAATTACGCGATTGGTCCGTGTCGCAGACTAGCGCACCACTCAGACGCGTCTGCGCGCGTTGCAGCATGCATCATAACATAGCGGATGAACAGGAGCGACAGAAGTTACATATATATACGATACCGGCGACCGAAGCGATGACCATTTTACGATAACTCTCAAGGAAGACAGATCTTTAGCGAAAGAAAGAGAAAGAGAGACGACTATATATCAGTGGGAGGCTAATGTGTCCGTGTGTCGACAAGGTTATGGTGATAATCCTTATAGACGACGAGGGCAGTTCATGGGAAAGTGCGCAAGCCGTATAATTGTTTAACATAGAAGGTGAGTATTACTATATTACATAATATGAGCAAACCGTGTTCTTGCTATCGTACGTGAATTAATAAGATTACATAGTCGGGTATTTTCTGAGGAGGAGGAAGGAGAAGAAGCTAGACGACGACGACGAAGAAGAAGAAGAACCAGAAAAAGAAACGGAAGAAGAATAAGCAAAAATAGCTTGATTTATTACGATTAATTAATTCTTCCCCCGTGTTTGTCCCCTCTTATAGGTGCATGATACAACATGGCTCCAACCCAGTTCCACGCATACAGCCGCAGGAGATGGCTGATGGTAACCAGCGTGATCGAGAATGTGTTATTCTCTGCTGTTCTTCTCGGCTGGTCTTCGCTGGTGCAGATTCTCAAACGAGAAGGCTTTTACTCCGACCTCTGCATGGATCAAGGTATGCACTATATACATACCATGATGTATCCCAACAAGAGTCGTGGGAGTATAGTAACCTACTCTTGTTGGGTTACATCAAATTATATTGAGTTATATCAAGCCAAGGTATGCCGCGTGCGCATATATAGTAAAATTAACATATCATAACGGTGCAGTGTGTGCCGCGCCGTTTTCCGCAGTGGCGTAAATACGCTTCAGTCACACTTCATAGACGGTGTATCCGCGTGAGCTCGTAGAAGCACGGGAAGGGATAGCTCTACCGGTGTGTAGCCCCTGCGCTCCCGCTACAGGTAGGCATATAGCGGGAGCGAATGGGCTACACACCTGTAGAGCTTGGAGGAGGGAGGGAAGTTGGCGAGGGGGAGAGAGAAGTGGGTGGAGGGAAGGGGGAGAGAGAGGTGGGTGAAGGAAAAGGGAGAAAGATAAGGGGTGGAGGAAGAATCGTGGGGGATCGGAGAGGAATAAAAATGGGGAGGGAGACGAGGGGAGAGGGAGGTGGGACGAGACACGGCGAGCACAAGGGGAGAGACAGGGAGGGAGTGAGGCAGAGGGACAGAGACAATGAGAAAGAGAGAGGGAATGGAAAGGGAGGGGAAGAGAGAGGGGAAAAGACAAGTGAGATGGGGATAGGGAGAGGGAGAGAAAGGAAGGGAGGGGGAATGGAGAGACGGGTAAAGAGAGAGTGGGGAGAGACAAGTGGGATGGGGGATAGAGGGAGAGGGAGAGAAAGGAAGGCAGAGGTGGACAAGCGCGCGTGTCAAACATCGGGCAGCAGCGAGGCGAGGCTAATTTGTCCCCATAATGCGGTCACGTGACGGAGGAACTCGGCCGAGCTGCTGCTGCAGATAAACATTAGAGGTGAACTAGCGGGCAAGCTGTGTGCGTCTGCCTGCATGCATGCACATCTGTCGCTGCTGACAGCTTGTGATGATATATATAGCGCATGCTCAAGGTGACTTTGAAACGTCGGCGCCGACGGGGGGGGTCTTTGTGCGTCATAATAGAGAAGAGATCTCTCGTTGTGCATATAAGGTGGTGGTATGGCTTGCGAATAAAGCTGATCGATCTTTGTTTACAGCTCTCTCTCTCTCTCTCTCTCTCTCTCTCTCTCTCTCTCTCTCTCTCT
>NW_014577631.1:92365-94038 GCF_000485595.1 Priapulus caudatus | reverse complement strand
AAAATGTAAGGCCCCCCCAGTGCCCCCCGCTGGAAAAATCCTAGCTACGCCACTGCGCACAACCCAGGCTCACGAAATGCGCAGCATAGGGGAAACAAAGCGCTCGGTTCACGTGAAGAACTATAGTCTTTGCCGGCGGCGGAAATACCACGCCCAGGGGTACCGATGATGCCCGAGGATGCCGGGAGGCGGGAAGTGAGGGGAGGGGACTGGAGTTGTTTACACCCTGAGAGCGTCGAGCTCTCTCTCTCTCTCTCTCTAGCAGAGTTTTAAGCGTCTGTCTAGCAGAGTTTTTTGCGTCTATATATCTATCTATTAGGGCGTCTTTTATATCTAGCAGAGTGTATGACTTGGGTTGCGACCGCTGACGCTCGCACAGGCACTTGAGACATTTCAGTAATAAAATCATGGTGAATAAACGCGAGATCTATTTACTACCAAAGTCTTAATGTTTCTCTACTCTCTTTCGTCTATTATTAGTAATAATTTCCTGTAAATTCCGTTCAAATGTTCTTCTGCAAAACACACGTCCACCGCACGAACGCCGCTGTGCACAAACAACAAGAATATAAAGAACAAAAACAACAAAAACTATATTTTTGTAGTTAGCGCACAGTGGCGTGCTCTGAGCACAGTGCGCTGAGACTATGTGTTGCGGAGGAGCAATTTAACGGCATTTACGTGGAATTACTCGTCGATAGAGAACATATAAACATAAAGACTTTGGTAGTAAATACATTTCGTGTTTATTTACCGTTACATTTTATTATTGAAACCTTCCAAGTGCCTGTGGCAGCTCGGGGGCGATAAACGAGATATTATCCGCTAACGTAGGATATAGAGGGCATGGGGTGTTGTTGCTAACCCGAAAACACCGGTGCACTTTAGACTTGACCAGAAAGTTACTCAGTTTACGCTTGTACGCTAACCTGACCGCAAAATAGCAAGGTGATAAATTTCTTGTTTTATAATTCGACGAAGGCACGTCAGTCTAGGTAGGCGAGTCCATGCTCGAAATAAGTGGGACGCCTAGACTTGACTTCCCGGTGACATTCTGTTATTATTTATTTACCTTTACCGCCTTCTCAGGTCGTGTATACAGGATAGATACCAGTGCCGGGGCGTTGCCGTAATCACACCGTTGTCGCTCGCGAAAACAACACCTAGTTCCGTCAACACATACTAGCAAGAGCAGATAAAGAAGATACCTTCTTTATCTGCTCTTGATACTAGTTATGCGACCCCCCCCCCCCGACGACACGTGTGTGGTAGACACGGGAGGTTTTGCGTGGGAGCTCTAATTATCGCTAATGAGATTATAATTATACTAGCAAATACCCGTGCTCCGCACGGAGTTGAATGTTTGGCCAGTCGACTGTGGCATATTGTAAACTGGTAAATATTTACATACAGTCTGAGTCACATACGCACATCTCAATCTACAGTCACATACGCACATCTCAACCTACAGTCAAATACGCACATCTCAATCTACAGTCACATACGCACATCTCAACCTACAGTCACATACACACATCTCAACCTACAGTCAAATACGCACATCTCAATCTACAGTAACATACGCACATCTCAATCTACAGTCACATACGCACATCTCAATCTACAGTCACATACGCACATCTCAATCTACAGTCACATACGCACATCTCAAC
>NW_014577631.1:83206-89181 GCF_000485595.1 Priapulus caudatus | reverse complement strand
TTGTGATACCATACCGAGTTCCCAACTTAATGTCCCAACTTAATTCCCAACTTTAATGTCATTATAATGGTCATAATAACATATTTATATATATATGGGCATGGTCATATATTAGTTGTGTTTAATGTCATTTAGGTCTAGGGTTAGGCGTTTAGGGTTAGGATTATCAATCATTAATCATTAATGATATCAAAGTTGGGAACACTCCTAATGGAGCGTTAGCCAAAACGGCCTAGCAAACGAGTTTGGACGGCGTGTAGTACTAAAAGTTGCAGCGGCAAAGTTCTTAGCGGTGAAATAAACGAGCAAATATCTTTGGTGCAACATTATACGTAAAATCTCTCGAGTGTGACCGAATTCTTGCGGCGAAAACATCCGGCTTGGTTGCTATAGCTCCCGTTTCTCGCATGCAGTAAATGTCAGGAAAAATCATCGTGTTGCTGCGCGTACACAACATACTACACAGCGCGATGTAACACCAGGAAAAGAACACCAGCCAGAAAGAGGTAGAGCTAGAAGAGAGCCGCGATCAGTTCTGGAAATATTAAATGGGGTCATGAAGCAGCAGCGTTCATGATCGGCAGACAATTTTTTTTGGTGGAAACTGGAACACCGAAAAACCGAGGAATCTATTGCTGGGGCAGACTACAGCGCAGCGGAAATATTGTTCCATAAGTAAATCCATGATATCAGGAGTAAGATAATATAGATCTATATTATCTTACTCCTGATGATATCAATAGTGTATAAAGACCTTCTTTATACGCTCTTGATGATATATACAGATATTGGTCTACTTGCATGAAACCAATGCCATTCGAAAGCGGAAGCGGACGATATTCAAGAGATTATTATATTATCGCAAACAGCAATAGTATAATTCCGGCTATATAATCCCCTGGTTGACTGTCCTTGTCCCAAAAACTATAAACTAATCTAAACATATATTGATAATCCAGTCTCTTCGTCCCCAGCATATAGCTCTAGTAGTAGACAACTTAGTGCAGCGAAGGCTAGAGTGATATGATTAAATAACTAGAGCTACCCTGGTAACAAGTCGAACATCATATCAGCTAGAGTCTATCAATATCCTGACTCCTGATCATATGGACACGCGGACATGAACATGAGAATATATGGCAATGCTTGCTCGCGCGTCTTGTACGTGTGGTGGGTGTTGCACGGTGATAGCCTTAATTCCGCATGCTTCCTGTTTCCTATAAATAGTCGCGAACGTTTCCTGCTAATATCAAAATATCCATGCATTTGTAAAATGTGTCACATGCACTTGCTGATAATAATCAGGAGTGTCATAATCTATATTATCATATATAGAGAGGGTGCACTATATATACATATATATATGTATATATCAGGTGCAACCACACCCAGGGGAGTGTTTTAGGAAGGTTATCATACGGGTCCCAGGGGCAGCTACCTTTGCTATATATTTATTTAAGTTTGATATATGGATCGTAGCTGTTGATTTGACACAAGTAGGCACGCCATGCATTAGCTCACAGGCACTTTGGAGCGTTTCAATCAAATATAATGCTAAATAAATACGAAATCTATTTACTACCAAATTCTCTACGAGTTTCTCTACTCTCTTTCACCTATTATTGCTGACAATTTCCTGTAAATGCCGTTAAAATGCTCATCTGCAACACACTGTCACACGCTGGCCGCCGCAAGCTAGCTGCTGCACACTGACACTTAACTATATATTTATGTGTCAGTGTGCAGCAGCTAGTGTGCGGTGTACTTGTATGTTGCAGATGAGCATTTGACCGGCATTTACAATTACAGGTGATTATAGGCGAAATGGAGTAGAGAAACATTAAGACTTTGGTAGTAAATACATTTCGTGTTTATTTACCATTATTTTTTTATTGAGACGTTCCGATTAAGTGCCTGGGCATTAGCCTCGTTCCTTGCCGATACACGCACACTCCAAATTCTCCCTTAGCTTCGTTGAAGGAAGCCTTTTAGTACGCGATGAACTGTACAAGTTCAACGGCCCCACACATATATATATATATATATACAAGCGTTTAGCTGCCCACGTGACATACTGCCCAGTTACTAAGGCAGATAGTAGACTTGAGGGGGTCGCTGTTCCCAGTGTTAGTATATTTTGCTTATAAATACGTGCCAGTAACGTTAGGTGCATGCCCCCGTTGGTTGAGCTTCATTCGATGTTTTTGTAAGATCAATGACTGGCACAGTTTTCATTCGATTGTTCGACTTTGTAGTTGAATGAACGCGATATGAAAATAGCGCAGCAGGCGGAATGTACCGTCTTTCTAGCGCACTTACCCGCGCAATGGCCCCCATGTCCCCTGACATATGTTACCGACCTGTGCGTAAATGCATTTCCTGTTACGCCACGGTCATTCACGTTTTTTTCTTTTTCCTCTTTGTCTTTAGACCAGGCCGAGGAAGGGGAGAGCATTGTCCTGCTAGAGTCGAACGCGACGGGGGTCTTTGTGCATCATATAATAGAGAAGAGAACTCTCGTTGTGCATATAAGGTGGTGGTATGGCTTGCGAATAAAGCTGATCTTTGTTTACAGCTCTCTCTCTCTCTCTCTCTTCCTCTCCTTCTCTTCTCTCTCGCTCTCACGATTCTCTCTCTCTCTCTTCTCTCTCTCTCTCTCTCTCTTCTCTCTCGCTCTCTCTCTCTCTCGCTCTCTCTCTCTCTCGCTCTCTCTCTCTCTCGCTCTCTCTCTCTCTCTCTCTCTCTCTCTCTCTCTCTCTCTCTCTCTCTCTCTCTCTCTTCTCTCTCTCTTTCTCTCTTCTCCTCTCTCTCTCTCTTCTCTCTCTCTTCTCTGCTCTCTCTCTCTCTCTCTCTCTTTCTCTCGCTCTCTCTCTCTCTCTTTCTCTCTCTCTCTCTGTCACTCCCTCTAGAGCTCTGCAATTCGCAATCGCAATCGCACCAGTATGCGCTATGAAGTATACACAAATACAACACTAAATACAACACAAAAACAAGAAGCATAAGCCACTCCACAATATATGCGTGCGTTGTCATGAAAAAAAGGTCCAGAAACGCGACACGTGTAGTAGTAACGAGTGCACGTTTTATAACTGCTGTGCCCCGTATTCGCCACTGCATATATGCACACAGAATTCGCTCAAATATACGCTAGAAGATTTATATTACAGAGTACTTTGATGAAAACGTCCTAGCAAACGAGTTTGGACGGCTGGGCGTTAGTTTAACTAAGCGTGTAATACTAAAAGTTGCAGCGGCAAAGTTCTTAGCGGTGAAATAAACGAGCAAATATCTTTGGTGCAACATTATACGTAAAATCTCTCGAGTGTGACCGAATTCTTGCGGCGAAAACATCCGGCTTGGTTGCTATAGCTCCCGTTTCTCGCATGCAGTAAATGTCAGGAAAAATCATCGTGTTGCTGTGCGTACACAACATACTACACAGCGCGATGTAACACCAGGAAAAGAACACCAGCCAGAAAGAGGTAGAGCTAGAAGAGAGCAGCGATCAGTTCTGGAAATATTAAATGGGGTCATGAAGCAGCGTTCATGATCGGCAGACAATTTTTTTTGGTGGAAACTGGAACACCGAAAAACCGAGGAATCTATTGCTGGGGCAGACTACAGCGCAGTGGAAATATTGTTTCATAAGTAAATCCATGATATACAGATATCCAGATATGGGTCTACTTGAAACCAGTGCCATTCGAAAGCGGGAGCGGGCGATATTCAAGAGATTATATATGATCGCAATCAGCAATAGTATAACCGACTATATAATCCCCTGGTTGACTGTCCTTGTCCCTAAAACTACAAACTAATCTAAACATATATTGATAATCCAGTCTCTTCGTCCCCAGCATATAGCTCTAGTAGTAGACAACTTAGTGCAGCGAAGGCTAGAGTGATATGATTAATTAACTAGAGCTATCCTGGTAACAAGTCGAACATCATATCAGGAGTCGTCAGTAGTCTATTGATAGACTCCTGATCATATGGACACGTGGACATGAAAATGAGAATATATATGGCAATGCTTGCTCGCGCGTCTTGTACGTGTGGTGGGTGTTGCACTGCGATAGCCTTAATTCCGCATGCTTCCTGTTTCCTATTTAGTCGCGACTCGCGAACGTTTC
The DNA here is from genome assembly GCF_000485595.1 of Priapulus caudatus. Classification (NCBI taxonomy): domain Eukaryota; kingdom Metazoa; phylum Priapulida; class Priapulimorpha; order Priapulimorphida; family Priapulidae; genus Priapulus; species Priapulus caudatus. The sequence goes on along the minus strand of NW_014577631.1, from coordinate 85,048 downwards.
CAGCTAATATCAATATATTATTCTATTTGTAAAATGTGTCACACTTGCTGATAATATCAGAGTGTGATAATCTATATTATCATATATAGAGAGGGTGGACTATATATATATAGTTAATAAAGACAAATTTTTGTCTTAAACATTTGTCGTTATTAACTCCTGATATATATATATATATGTGCCTCGATCCCTGCCGATACAAGCACACTCCAAATTCTCCCCTAGCTTCGTTGAAGGAATCCTTTTAGTACGCGGTGAACTGTACAAGTTTAACGGCCCCACACATATACAAGTGTTTAGCTGCCCACGTGACATACTGCCCAGTTACTAAGGCAGATAGTAGACTTGAGGGGGTCGCTGTTCCCAGTGTTAGTATATTTTGCTTATAAATACGTGCCAGTAACTTTAGGTTAGGTTGGGTGAGCTTCATTCGATGTTTTTGTAAGATCAATGACTGGCACAGTTTTCAATCGATTGTTCGACTTTGTAGTTGAATGAACGCGATATGAAAATAACGCAGCAGACGGAATGTACCGTCTGTCTACTAGCGCACTTAATTACCCGCGCAACGGTCCCCCATATCCCCTGACGTGTTACCGGCCTGTGCGCGAATCCATTTTCTGTTACGCCACGTTTTTTTCTTTTTCCGCTTCGTCTTTAGACCACGTCGAGGAAGGGGAGAGCGTTGTCCTGCTAGAGTCGAACGCGACGGGAGCTCACAACTTTACTATTGGGGACAATGACATCATCGGATGCCCTGATCAGGATAAGATGCTCAACTTGGTTTTCACGGTAGGCCATATATATCCATGCACATCCTCGCGCAACTGTACCCCGGCTTTCAGAGTAAACTACTGTTAAGATATAATACGCAACGATGCAACAGCAAACAACTAATGCTTGTACGTAGTTTTGGAAATAGCCGAGAGCTAATAATATTATTAGCTCTTGAAATAGTAGGTGAGCATAGCTGAGGGAAGTCAGGTTACCACAAGGTGAATGGTAGATCCCATGCGTGCTAGACTTAAGACATAAGATTATATATATATTATTGTTAATATATATATATATATATATATATACATTAATAGATGCATCGTTTTCCCCGTTACAGGTTGGCTCGTTCCTGCTCAGTGCTCTAACTTTCCCGATCGGTTTGATCATGGACAAAATTGGTTCACGAAAACTGCGCATCATTGGAGGGTAAGCTGAACCTTTTAAAGAAAATTAAATTTTTTAATTCGTTTTTCGCCAGTTCACTTTTCATTTTACGTTCAATTTACTGTAACAGATACATTTTCCCAACTTCTGGGATGGATTATAGATGGCTACCCATCATAAATGCCGATGATTATCGGTGTGTCAACGGTTACCATAAACGTGCATCCATCTTACATAGCTCACTGTGATTAATTCTTACAACAGGGCAATGTTCTGTGCCTCGTGCTTACTGATGACCATAGCAAGCAACAAATCATCACATCTTCTATTCCCGATCGTCAGCCTGAATGGAGTTGGAGGAATCATCCTGGTTTTCACCTCCTTGCAGGTAATTAAGCGGTGTTGTAAATCCAAACCCTCGTCATAGGGAAGCTCGTTAAGCTTTAGGGAGGATGCTGATGGGGCGATTGCTGAATTGTTTCCCTGTGATTCAATCTGGTTCGTATACTGCGCAAGTGATTGTCAAGTGCAGCTCCATCTTTCACTCTGAGGCTGGTTATGACAGCCCGTGACCGCCCGTGGCAAAGCAAAGGACTACACGAGTATAGGGCTAAAGTCAACGATCAACAACTCATTGACTTATTGTAGTCACCAGATTTGTTGCTCGGAATTTTAACACTG
>NW_014577631.1:79176-82935 GCF_000485595.1 Priapulus caudatus | reverse complement strand
AGGTGGCAGCCTACTGGCGATGCTCAGCTGTTTCCTAGACGTGCCAGGTAACGTGCCTAAACGTAGTTTCTATTCTCAGGTTCAGGCGCCTTGGTGCGTAGCAATTTCGTGCGTAGGTAAAGTAAGATATAAAGATACTTTCTAGTTACATTGAGATGGAAAAAAAATGTCTAGCTGTCGCTTAGCATACTTGTATATTTGGGATCAGATGGGACTTAGGGGGAGTCTCACTTTCTCTTTCCCCTTGAGAGTGGAGAGAAAGAAGGGTAAGGGGAGACATGATAGTGTGACGGTCGAGGGATGGCATGTAGGAGAGAGAGGGTGCACGTTAAGGAAGGATTATAGCGAGAGTAATGGCTAATCATAGCAACTTTACGCGTTTTTTTATTCCAGAGAAAGGGATTCCAGAACCGCAGGACCAAAAAATTAACAAACACACGAAAACTCTGCAGCTCCAGCACAAGGTCACTGGTAAAAATTTCTACTCGCACGTCGACAAGATTGGGTCGCGTCTGTCGTCGCCAGATGTGTTACACTTTCAAGATGAGGGCAAGGAACTGTATACCTCAAAGTAAGCATAAAATTGCAACGGAAGATTTCGTCGTTGTAAGTAATTATATTAACTTATTATGGATCTAACTGAGATATAAACTTGATTTTTAGGTCATGATAGATGTACGTGAATATAGTAGATATTATGTTAATAGTATTTTGAGTATCGAGTGCCGACTACGAAATGCTGTTACTCATGTGTGCATTCACAGTGTTGGTGATTATACGTAGCTTTTCCTAAGTCCAGAATCGATATCAAACAGAATATTCTCGTCAATCAAGCGCGTAGCCAGGGGGGGGTACTGGGGGCCCTAGGACCTCCCCAATCAAAATAAAATCAATTGATTATAAAGCACTATTTTTACATTTAACTAAAAAAAAAAATTTTTGACCACAAAGTTTCAGCCACCTTGTTATTTGCTCGAGGACCCCCCCAATCAAAATTCCTGGCTACGCCATTGTCGTCAATTGTATCACCGCTTTCTTCGCGTGCCATTGTTACGTCTCGACGTATCGCTTCACTGGGTACCTAATCGAAATATAATCAACGTTACGCGCAGTCTTGTGTTGTCGTTGACCTGTGGGGTCATCCCGAGGTCGACTCACCCAGAACGGGTCGTGTTTCAGTTGGCCCTCGACGAGGATGAAGAGGGGGTACTGTAGGAGGCTGAAGAGGGCCGTGGCAAGCGACTCGAGGCCCACGAGGCTGCCGTAGTGCTTGAAGTGGAAGGCGATCGCGTAGAGTCCGCCGACGGCCGAGTGCACGAAGCCGCGGATGATCGTGTGGCACAGGAACGCGACGACCTGCAGCGATGAAGCGAGGGTCTCGTAATGAGTTCTGTGAGGCTGTTCTGTTCTGTGAGGCTCGAAAGCAATGTATTAGACAGCGAGCCGTGCAGCCGTGATTTGCACGGTCAGTTTTGAAACTGCACGGGCAAAAATGTGTAGCACGGCCTAAAATATTACGGCTGAGACACACATACAAAAAAATTGCACTCCCAAATATTTTTTCTGCACTCCCACAATACTCATTCCTGGCTAATACCCTGCTCGAGAGGGTTTGTAATCTGGGTTTGTAATCTGGGTTTGTAGTGTGGTAGAACCTGGCTGCTGTGCTTGAATTGTAACGATGAAGCGAGGGAGACTCTCTCATGGGAACCTCTGAAGGGGGGCCGGTACTGAGTTCTGTGAGGCTCAGGTTTAGAATGCTGGGCTGTAAAGCCTTGGGGCCCGTTGTCAGAAACAAAATTAGTCTTAACATTAGTCTTAACATTAACTTCGACTCGTAGGCCGTTGACCGAAACATCCTCGCAAATTTCCTCAGATACACGAATACATTACTTGATCCCAGTAAAGCCTTGGATTGCGGATCTCCGCAAAAGATATTTGCTCTCTCGGTCGCTAGTATCGACGTCAAGTAGGATGTAGCCATATACACGTTTTTTCTGCCCCACTGCACGGCATAAATCCTTTTATAGCACTAGTTCAGTGAGCACAACGGAGATTTATAGTGTTTACATCGCACGATGCCGACTTCTTTGACTCGAGTAACTGGGCAGATTTTGCTGGGTATATATAGGTGGGACCCACGATGACTCAGCAAAAACTATTTGTGTTCGATGAAGGTTGGCGCAGAAAAGCTATATCTGGGTAGGAAACTGCTACTACTAATACCAAGACAGGACAAGTATTTGAGATGAAAATGATGCCAAAACCTAATGTTTTCGTATGAATCGACCAGCAAACTTGCGCAAATTGAGCCGTGCTAATCATACGTACCTGCAAAGGTAAGTCGGGAACCAGGACGATGCTGCCAAATATCATCGTAATGCTGTTTGTGATGAAGAAGGCGTACATCGCGTTACGTAGTTGCCGGACCTTCACGTCGATCTTCACCGAACGACACGATTCGGTGGATCGAGTAGAACTGAATGAACTTCGCTCAGTGTCGTTCCCTGTTGAAGAAATATGCACAGTCAGAGAGAGCCCAAACCATCAACATGCTTTGAAAACAAATGCGATTTTGAAACGAAAATATTTCCTACACTCACTCGTAATTTGTGGCACGTATGTAACATTATATCCAATAGCGATCGCAATCGTTACCGTATTCTGCGACAATTGGAAGAAATGTCGCATGACCGAGTTGGCCGTATCAACACAGACTTCAACAATCAGTCTACAACACAGACTTTCAGAGAAAAGAAACATCGACTATACGGTACCAGGTCGTATATCATTCAAAACAGGACCTCACCTTCCTTATTGGCTTCGATATTGCGCTCGACAAACTTCTCCTTTGTCTTCCAGTCCATGAGAATACCAATCAGTGGAGCAGCAATGAAACATCCGAGCTGCATCATTCCAAAGAAGTACGTGTACAACTCGACTGCAAAGTCAAAAAACGCAAGTTCAGTTCTGCGGTGGTATGACAGCGCTCAGACACGTTTCTAAAGAGAAAACACATTCTATTCAAGAATTTTTCTACTTTCTTTCTTCTCATCTACTCCCTTTTCCGTTCTCAAAGCATGTGTCTCAATCGGTCATATACCTAAAAGCCAAGTTTCACAATCCACAAATTTCGTCACAGTCATGCTTCTTGTGCCTATACCTAGCTGGCCTCTCTTACACCCCCTGCCCCACCACCACACACCCCCTGCCCCACCACCACACACCCCACCACCACACACCCCCTGCCCCACCACGTACCACACACCCACTGCCCCACCACCACACACCCCCTGCCCCACCACCACACACCTCCTGCCCCACCACCACACACCCCCTGCCCCACCACCACACACCCCCTGCCCCACCACCACACACCCCCTGCCCCACCACCAGCGTATAGACACGTACAGACACACACGCACCTTGCTCTCTGTCTCCGCCCGACACTTTCATGAGGATCTGTTCTAGGGCTCCGATGAAGAACAGCAGACGCAGCTGGGTGATGCAGAGAGTGACGAGACTCCACAGGAAGATCGCAGAGAAGACGGCCGCCTTCAGCGACTGCCGTTTCCGATTGCGATTCTCCTGCTCCTCCAGATCGTTCATCTTGATGACTAGATCGGCGCTGAACGAACGATAATTATTATTATTTTTATTTATTTATTTAAATTTTTTTTATTAAAAACTGCGCGATGACCCCTCGGGTCTATGACGACGCGATGCCGCGCGATGACCCCTCGGGTCTATGACGACGCG
>NW_014577631.1:76781-79166 GCF_000485595.1 Priapulus caudatus | reverse complement strand
TTAAATAAATAAATAAAAATAATAATAATTATCGTTCGTTCAGCGCCGATCTAGTCATCAAGATGAACGATCTGGAGGAGCAGGAGAATCGCAATCGGAAACGGCAGTCGCTGAAGGCGGCCGTCTTCTCTGCGATCTTCCTGTGGAGTCTCGTCACTCTCTGCATCACCCAGCTGCGTCTGCTGTTCTTCATCGGAGCCCTAGAACAGATCCTCATGAAAGTGTCGGGCGGAGACAGAGAGCAAGGTGCGTGTGTGTCTGTACGTGTCTATACGCTGGTGGTGGGGCAGGGGGTGTGTGGTGGTGGGGCAGGGGGTGTGAGAGAGGCCAGCTAGGTATAGGCACAAGAAGCATGACTGTGACGAAATTTGTGGATTGTGAAACTTGGCTTTTAGGTATATGACCGATTGAGACACATGCTTTGAGAACGGAAAAGGGAGTAGATGAGAAGAAAGAAAGTAGAAAAATTCTTGAATAGAATGTGTTTTCTCTTTAGAAACGTGTCTGAGCACTGTCATGTCATACCACCGCAGAACTGAACTTGCGTTTTTTGACTTTGCAGTTGAGTTGTACACGTACTTCTTTGGAATGATGCAGCTCGGATGTTTCATTGCTGCTCCACTGATTGGTATTCTCATGGACTGGAAGACAAAGGAGAAGTTTGTCGAGCGCAATATCGAAGCCAATAAGGAAGGTGAGGTCCTGTTTTGAATGATATACGACCTGGTACCGTATAGTCGATGTTTCTTTTCTCTGAAAGTCTGTGTTGTAGACTGATTGTTGAAGTCTGTGTTGATACGGCCAACTCGGTCATGCGACATTTCTTCCAATTGTCGCAGAATACGGTAACGATTGCGATCGCTATTGGATATAATGTTACATACGTGCCACAAATTACGAGTGAGTGTAGGAAATATTTTCGTTTCAAAATCGCATTTGTTTTCAAAGCATGTTGATGGTTTGAGCTCTCTCTGACTGTGCATATTTCTTCAACAGGGAACGACACTGAGCGAAGTTCATTCAGTTCTACTCGATCCACCGAATCGTGTCGTTCGGTGAAGATCGACGTGAAGGTCCGGCAACTACGTAACGCGATGTACGCCTTTTTCATCACAAACAGCATTACGATGATATTTGGCAGCATCGTCCTGGTTCCCGACTTACCTTTGCAGGTACGTATGATTGGCACGGCTCAATTTGCGCAAGTTTGCTGGTCGATTCATACGAAAACATTAGGTTTTGGCATCATTTTCATCTCAAATACTTGTCCTGTCTTGGTATTAGTAGTAGCAGTTTCCTACCCAGATATAGCTTTTCTGCGCCAACCTTCATCGAACACAAATAGTTTTTGCTGAGTCATCGTGGGTCCCACCTATATATACCCAGCAAAATCTGCCCAGTTACTCGAGTCATAGAAGTCGGCATCGTGCGATGTAAACACTATAAATCTCCGTTGTGCTCACTGAACTAGTGCTATAAAAGGATTTATGCCGTGCAGTGGGGCAGAAAAAACGTGTATATGGCTACATCCTACTTGACGTCGATACTAGCGACCGAGAGAGCAAATATCTTTTGCGGAGATCCGCAATCCAAGGCTTTACTGGGATCAAGTAATGTATTCGTGTATCTGAGGAAATTTGCGAGGATGTTTCGGTCAACGGCCTACGAGTCGAAGTTAATGTTAAGACTAATGTTAAGACTAATTTTGTTTCTGACAACGGGCCCCAAGGCTTTACAGCCCAGCATTCTAAACCTGAGCCTCACAGAACTCAGTACCGGCCCCCCTTCAGAGGTTCCCATGAGAGAGTCTCCCTCGCTTCATCGTTACAATTCAAGCACAGCAGCCAGGTTCTACCACACTACAAACCCAGATTACAAACCCAGATTACAAACCCTCTCGAGCAGGGTATTAGCCAGGAATGAGTATTGTGGGAGTGCAGAAAAAATATTTGGGAGTGCAATTTTTTTGTATGTGTGTCTCAGCCGTAATATTTTAGGCCGTGCTACACATTTTTGGCCGTGCAGTTTCAAAACTGACCGTGCAAATCACGGCTGCACGGCTCGCTATCTAATACATTGCTCTCGAGCCTCACAGAACAGAACAGCCTCACAGAACTCATTACGAGACCCTCGCTTCATCGCTGCAGGTCGTCGCGTTCCTGTGCCACACGATCATCCGCGGCTTCGTGCACTCGGCCGTCGGCGGACTCTACGCGATCGCCTTCCACTTCAAGCACTACGGCAGCCTCGTGGGCCTCGAGTCGCTTGCCACGGCCCTCTTCAGCCTCCTACAGTACCCCCTCTTCATCCTCGTCGAGGGCCAACTGAAACACGACCCGTTCTGGGTGAGTCGACCTCGGGATGACCCCACAGGTCAACGACAAC
>NW_014577631.1:54327-76172 GCF_000485595.1 Priapulus caudatus | reverse complement strand
CGATGACCCCTCGGGTTTATGACGACGCGATGCCGCGTGTAACGCCGCGCGATGACCCCTCGGGTCTATGACGACGCGATGCCGTGCGTAACGCCGCGCGATGACCCCTCGGGTCTATGACGACGCGATGCCGCGCGTAACGCCGCGCGATGACCCCTCGGGTTTATGACGACGCGATGCCGCGTGTAACGCCGCGCGATGACCCCTCGGGTCTATGACGACGCGATGCCGAGTGTAACGCCGCGCGATGACCCCTCGGGTTTATGACGACGCGATGCCGAGTGTAACACCGCGCGATGACCCCTCGGGTTTATGACGACGCGATGCCACGCGTAACACCGCGCGATGACCCCTCGGGTCTATGACGACGCGATGCCGCGTGTAACACCGCGCGATGACCCCTAGGCCATTAGCCTTCAGATAACAGCTAGAGCAATATCCGGGTGTGTGTGTGGGGGGAGGGGGGAGGGGGTACCGGGACGAATATAGCCTCTGCGTGGTGTTTGTGTGTGTGCGGTTATTTACTCGTGATTGCGTTTTCCAGAACTTGCTTAGAAAGATCTGATCGCGTCGTCGTTCATTCGTGCCTCGCCTTTCTTGTTTACGGCAGGTGAACGTGGGTCTGCTGGTGCTGTCGCTGTTGAATTATGGCCTGCCCCTCTACCTGCTCAAATATTGCAACGGGCTCGACCGAGCAAACACCCACTTTGCCTTCGTACGGTCAGCTGCACTCATCACGTCACCATCCTCACAGGTACGTACGCCACCTTTGATGAGATTTTACACAGGTGCGCAGGCTACCTTTGATTAGATTTTACACAGGTCCGTGCACCACCTTTGATTAGATTTTACACAGGTATGCACCCCACCTTTGATTAGATTTTACACAGGTACGCACATAACGCACCCCACCTTTGATTAGATTGCACCCCACCTTTGATTAGATTTTACACAGGTACGCACATAACGCACCCCCCTTTGATTAGATCTTAAGAGCAGGATATTTCATTTGGACTTCGTAATCGAGATTTTCGGGTCAGATTTTAATCGGTGGCATGTAATTAGTCTCACCGCGTGAGGGTAAACGTCTATACGACGTGGTGAAATACCCGAGTGTTTCTTGGAGCTAGCACGCATATATGCATTCACGGTTTCCGGTGGTGACATTGGCAGACGTATGAGGTGCACTTACACGAGGTGGCGTGCGCATTATTTTATCACGAAATGATCGGTTACTGGACGTTTCTTTTTTAGCAAGTTTTAGCAAAGTTTAGCGAGTGAAAAGAACCATACACGCGGTAAAAAAACGACCCAATAAATTCGTGCATTCGGACAGTTTTTGTTTCTCGAGTTTCTAACGAAACGTTGATGGCTACCGTACAATACGAGTAACGACGCGCTCTTCCATTTCTCCTAGGTCGTACTTCTGTCGTCGCCGACGAAACCAATCGACGGCAGCCTCACCGACGCCGCCGCGCTGGACAGGTGCGAGGAGTGGTCGTCGGCGCAGCAACCGACCTTTGGCCTCGGCTGCATCTACGAGGAGGACAAGGTTTTCAACGAGCAGGAGGAGGAGGAGGGAGCGGCCAGAGACATGACGGGCACCGACGCCATCTACCGGCCGACGACCATACCCGTGCGCGAGAACGCGTAGTCGCGAGAACGCGCGGGCGGGGTGTACGCCTGGTGAACATACACGGGGTCCGAGATGAAAGGCGAACACATAGCGAAGTAAGATGAAAGCTGAATGAACAGAAAAGTCTAGGATGAAGGGCGAACAAACAGCGAAGTAAGATGAAAGCTGAATGAACAGCAAAGTCTTAAGATGAAAGCTGAATGAACAGCAAAGTCTTAAGATGAAAGCTGAATGAACAGCAAAGTCTTAAGATGAAAGCTGAATGAACAGCAAAGTCTTAACATGAAAGCTGAATGAACAGCAAAGTCTTAAGATGAAAGCTGAGTGAACAATGAAGCTGTACAGAGCGGTCTAAGAAGAAACGAGAAATGGAACAGCGCTGTATATTTAATTACCGCATCGAGGTGGCACGCAAAAATTGTGCGGTGAAACTCGCTACAGATGCAGCGATGGCAGCTTGAAAGAGAGAGAAAGACAGACGGAAAAAACGTTATGTTTCTAACGTTTGTATACCGCGGTGTATTTATTAGCAGTGAGAAACTAGCACGGTATGGGTTGTGGTGGGTGTGTTTCAGCGTTTATAGCTAACACAAGCATTGTGTCGTATGCGTAATTCCTTGTGCTCGTGGCAAGGATGTGAGGTGACGTCACGAGAATGTGCTGTTGGACCAATAGCTGTGGAGCTCAACATGATAATTTTAGTGTTCAGAAACAGCAATGTGATTTGTACATATATTAGTGCTATTCCGATCCTGTACAGTGTTGTGTCGTTGAGAAGTGGGGCGTTGTGTGGGGATCGGTGTACATATAGCGGAGCAGATCCAGGGGCAGGATGAATGTGTGAAATCCTGGTTTGTAAATACGTTACGTTAGTTGCAGTTGAGCTGCATGTGAATGGTTGCCTAAAGTGCCAAAAATCAAAACGAAAACATGCTATATAATATATTATCAGGAGTGTATAATATATAGACACACAATATATTATATATATATTATATCAGAAGCAGATAATAGGGAATTTCCTATTATCTACTTCAGATATATATATATTATACACTCCTGATATTATGTGAGGACTAGGCGAAAGTTGAAAAAGAAATGGAGAGCTGTAACTGTTACTGAGTGTCAGTAATGAATGATCTGATTGGCAAAATCTAAATGTCAAAAAATACATTGACAGGCCGGCTCATCACATATCACGTCATAATATTGCCCAGCCATGTAGTGCCAATATTTTTTGTAAAGTTTTTTTACTGGACGATTTACGGTGTACTACCTTTGATCATGTTGATTATACATGTCGGTGCGTGGATTTTAAACAAGGTGTGTGGTGACCTGATGCACGAAGAATGTGCTGGGTCGACTCATGTCGGTTCCCATTTAGGTTTTTCTTGCCCCGTCTTTGTTTTAAAATGCCACTAGAAGTGCGTAACGGTTACGGATAAAATTCGAAAAGTATACGAGTATAACTTTCAAATGAACATAGTTACGTAATGCTTTGATATTCACGCTCAACTAGTTTTTTTTTTACAGTTAGTGGTCCTACACTGTAAGTGTAAGTTGTAACCATAGACTAACAGTAACAATAATTGTTACTGTTAGTCTATTGCATAACTGATGTACGATACATTGCAAAACAGTATTAGAGATTAGTAAGTCGGGCCGTGCAAAATGTGTTCAAAATGAGAATTTATCAATGTTATGGGTTTGTTACTATGATAATAGGATTTTGACAATGTAAATTTAATAATCTGGAATTAATTTGTGTTTACATTTGGATATTTTTTGTACGGGTTACTGCCAATTTGTCGAATATGCTAACCCAGTCAGGCAGTATCTTGAAACACTACACTTATTATTGTGGTGCGTACAGGTTGAGTGTGATTGTCGATTTGTGAGTCTGTTGTACAGGTTACTGCATAAATACATCTACGTGCATACACGTAGTTCCTAGGTGACCATAGTTGGCCTTGTTTTTGATGTTACATGAGCAATTAATTGTGCAAATTGCAGGTGCAGTTTTATTGCATACGCGTGTATATGCTTGAGATGCTATTATATAAAGCCTTGTACTTTCCACAAAGAAGAAGTGTCAGCGTTCATTTCCAATGATACATGAAGAAGGAATAATTCTAGCCCACAGTGGAGGTATTGGGTGATAATGAAACAAGTGATCCGATATCGTACAGTTCAGAGTCGAATTTAGTAGATGAAACAACAGATTACACAGCCTGCTGATCTTTAAGTTTTTTTTTGTAAATACGAGTTGTAAAAACCTCTGAACTACTGGTGTGTCACTGTTGTAAATATGTGGAATAAATAAAGTTGAAATAGTTTTCGCGCAGTTTCGTGTAATTTTGTTTCTTGCAATAAAGTTCCTACTATACAGTTAAATACGCGGGATGAGCGAACTATAATGTAGTAATACTTATCTTACTCTGGCTGCTGTCCTTGTATGTAGTAATTACCTGTTTAAGTGACATAATAGTTATGCCATATAGTCAACAAAATAAAAGCATGAAATTGTAATTATCGACAATCTGTATACCTGCTTTAATCGAATACATGCAGCTTACTTGAATCATGTAAGTCACAACTGTTTCATCACACTTGTTACCTGTTCACGAAATATCTTTGAATCTAGGAATTTGGGAAGTCTGTGCTGAATAACATCTGGGATTAAGGCCTTCTGATATACCTTTGCCACTGAACGTTACTGCAGTAGTTAACCTTCATCCCAAAGATTTATGAAAGTACCCGGTAGTTCAATTTTAGTCATTCCAACACTGGGAGAAACCATATGATTACAGTTACTATAGCGTTAATATGGTGCAAATTTATTTCACTTACATGTAGACTCGTGGTACTGCAGGCAGTTATCAAAATAACCAGAATTGAAGGTCGCACAAAGTCAAATGTATCAGGCTTGCAATAACAGTGATCTGCGCATAAGTAAAAATATGGCATGAAGGTGACCAAACCTATTATGGCTCATAGGGTCTATGTACCCCAGGGTACTGATGGAACGTACCCTGGGTACGGTCCGGTATATCGGAACGTACCCTGGTAACTATTTGATATGGTTAGGGTTAGGGTTAGAGAGTAGGCGTAGGCGACTCCCTAGACTTGTTAGTGGAGTAGGCGAGGTACGGTCCGGCATATTAGATAGTACTAGGGTACGTTCCGGCAGTACCCTGGGGACATAGACCCTCTCAGCCTTATTATGGTCACAAAAATTCATTCACTGTTACAATGTTTTGAAATAGTGACCATATATAACACTATACGATATCTATAACACCGAATTTTTCGGAAACGACTACTGTAATACATAATACATCCATCCAGTTAATAATCTAGCAAGCATAATGTAGTAGCATATCAAAATAAATTGCATGAACTATAAATCGCTTAATAATAACGATACCGTCTCGATTGCAACAATGATGAAACAACGACCAAGTGATTGCCAAACAATGACCGAGCAATGGGGGGGGGGGGGGGGAACAATAATCGCTAACAAGAGCGAAGAACCAAAATCGCTAAACAGACCGAAGTCAAGCAGACCTGAATGTCGCGCGGCGTTACGCAAAAGAAGCGTGCCCGCGTGTACGCAGTCAAATCGTCCCGAGCCACAGTCTAGCATGAAACTCGCCTGCGACACCGCGTCGTCCGGCTGTGAGCTCTCCGTGTTCACAAGGACGCGGGCAACTAACGGCCTGGTCGGGCACAACGGCACTGTAGCGCCGCCCGTCCGAGCGAAAGCACAACCGTGGCGACTTGAAGTCGAGCGATCCGAGCACCGCCTCGCCGACATATCGCAATGGTAGGATGCTCGCGTGCCCGGTTATGCGCAGCCGTTCGTGAGCGCGCGGCTGCTTCTGTTGAAACGAGATTGAAGGCAGAATTGCACTGTAGGGCGTTCGCCCGTGTGCTGCGCCTCTGCAAGATATCGTCGTCAGAGCGCGAGCACGAGCGCTCAAATGTTGCAGAGGTGCAGCGGCGCCGGCGTCAGGTGCATCTGCGCCGCGTGCTACGGGCGCGATGTGTGCTTCATTACGACGCGCCTTCGCCGACGTCAACCCGCAGATGCCGCAGCGTACGATCCGCCGCGACGGTCACCCACCAGGGGCGCTGGCAGCAGCAGCGCGCCCCCGCTCACGCTCGTCGGCGCCGCGCCGGCGCCCTGCCGCTCGTCGTCGGGAGCGGCTGTGTCGCAGTAACGCCTCGAGTCGCACGAAACGAGGTCGTTAGGGATCGCAGCCGCGCGCACTCGACCATGCCGTCGTCATTGGTGCGGCCCTCTTGCGTGTGGCAAAACACTGCGCCGCAAGTAGACCCGAGTCCGTCGGCGACGCTCGCCACCCCGTGCTCCATCTGACGCGATGCGCACGCCTCGAGGTAACCATGGGATCCAAACCCGCGGCGCGGCCGCACGAGAAGGCGACACCTTCTTGCGATCTTGCACTTTCTTCGCGGCCTGGCGACTCGCGCGGGCGTACACTCAGCGCAGCCGTGTATGCGTGAAGCCGTCGGGGAGAATCATAGATCCGCGTCGGGACGAATCGAGGTGCGTCGACACCGCGACGATGACCGTGGCGTCGCTAGAGACTCTCGTGCATCGAAGCGCGGCGCATCGTCCTCGTATATATACGTTCTCCGAGTCGGCCCCGATAGACCAAACCTTGACAGTGTCAGCCTGCCTCGCGTGCGTGTAGAAACGGGGATGCGTAAAGTAAACACCTCCCACACGCCATGCCACACTGTAGTACTGTGACTCCATCTCGTGCTGTCTGTACAGCTCGTGTGCGGTAATTCGACCACGCCACCAAACCGTTCGATATGAACATTACTTTTCCAATGAGACTCCACATTCAATCAAGATAAGCACAGAATTAATAAAGTTGTGTAAGCAGCGTTTATATACGGAAAAGTAACTCTAAGTAACTAGTACCCGCTTACATTAACTCGCTGGCTACTAGAACGAGCCATTAGGGATGCGCGGGACCAACTTAAGAACGCTTATACCCGCCTATAAAACGTCTGTGGTAGGCAATTAATGCTTTACTTGACAACAACAATGTTTTTGTCCACAACCCGCCCACCCCTCCACGTGCGGAAATACATAGTTCCCGCTGACTGGCTGGAGTAAGTTGGTCCCGAGCATTCGTAATGGCTGGTTCTATACACTGGCAGCAAGAACAAGTCTGCACGAGCTACAGCACACACGGCGCCATTGACTATATATATATACTACTACTAGTACTAGTACTACTAGTATCAGGAGTAAGATAATATAGGATATATATTATATCATCTTATTATTAACCACCTATATTATCACCTATTATTATCACCTATAGTATATTATCTTACTCCTGCTAGTATACTACTACTAGTACTACTAGTAGTAGTACTACTACTAGCAGGAGTAAGATAATATAAAAGGAGTATGACACTCCAAAACACGGCAAATTCAACATTTGCTTGCCTAATTTTACCGATGATATATTACGTGCAACTCGATAAAAATTACATCTAAATTAGCGTTGGACATCCACCTCACACTCAAACTTTACTTAGTTTCCATACCTCTTCTTTTTATGGAGATATAGCTTTGAACGTCACACATGGTACAGCGTCATAGCGTTTGACTAGGCTGGTGGCTCAGCTTTCCTAGACTTCCGAACTGTTGTTATGCAGTGTGAGAAATGGTCTTTTGTCTGTTGACAAGAATGGCTGTGTCAAGCGGGGTGCGATGGGGGGTGGCGAAGTGGAATGAGTCAATGAGATCTCGCGACATTCGTAGTTTCAAACCCCCCTCGCACCCCGCTTGACACCGCCAACAAGGGGCATTCTTGTCAACAGACAAGAGACCATTCCTCACACTGCATAACAACAGTTCAGAAGTCTAGGAAAGCTGAGCCACCAGCTAGTCAAACGCTATGAACCATGTGTGACGTTCAAAGCTATATCTCCATAAAAAGAAGAGGTATGGAAACTAAGTAAAGTTTGAGTGTGAGGTGGATGTCCAACGCTAATTTAGATGTAATTTTTATCGAGTTGCACGTAATATATCGTCGGTAAAATTAGGCAAGCAAATGTTGAATTTGCCGTGTTTTGGAGTGCCATACACCTTCTATATTATCTTACTCCTGCTACTAGTAGTATACAGGGTTCTTGTTAACTTTTGACAAAGCAGGTAATTTGACAATGAATAGCAGGTAACTGTTTTTCCGGCACGGACGGTAGGGCAAGCGGCGAAGGCACGAAGCCCTGCTAGGGGGGTCCGGGGGCATGCAACCTCCGGAAAAAAATTTCTGATTTGACCCACAAATACTGAAATCGCCTATTTTGATGGGTATGGGTTCTAGAATTTGGTAGTTTAGATAGGAAAATATATGCTATTAAGTATCTATTATAAAAAGAAAAACCTGCCCGTGCACAGAGTTAGTCTTGGGTTGGAAGTATTTAAAATAAACTTCGTTTTTTCAAATATGGNCGCCGCGTGTCGCTAGGCAACGTCCTCCCACTCTAGCATGAGACTCGCCGCGACTACCGCCTCGTTCTTCAGCTGGTGAGTCTCCTCGTGTTTCACAAGGTACGGGCGAGACTTGAACGCGGCCGCGCACAACCGGCACTTGTACGGCCGCTCCCCCGAGCAAACGCACACGTGCGACTTGAAGTCGACCGAGTCCGAGCACGCCTCGCCGCACAGGTCGCACTGGTAGGGTCGCGTGCCCGTGTGGATGCGCAGGTGTCTGTTGAGCGCGCCCGCCTGCGAGAACGAGTTGAGGCAGATGTTGCACTTGTAGGGGCGTTCGCCCGTGTGCGTGCGCATGTGCACGATGAGCGTGTCATAGCGGCGGAACGAGCGCTGGCAAATGTTGCAGAGGTGGCAGCGGCGCGCGGCGTTGGTCCACTGCGCCGCGTGCACGCGCATGTGGTGCTTCATGACGCGCGCCTGCGTGCACGTCACCCCGCAGATGCTGCAGCGGTATGCCGCCGACACGTCCACCCCACCAGGGAGCGCTGGCAGCAGCAGCTGCGCCCCCGCCTCACCCTCGTCGCCTGCCGCGTCGTCGTCGGGAGCGGGCGGAGGGTCGCAGTACGCCTCGAGGTCGTCAGGAAGCGAGGGGTCGTGAGGGATCGTCACAGCCGCGCCGCACTCGACCTCGTCGTCATTGGTAGCGCCCTCTTGCGGTGTGGCAAAGCACTGCGCCGCGAGTAGACCGAGTCCGTCGGGCGACGGCTCGCCACCCGTGTCCTCCATCTTGATCGCGCGCACGCGCTCGAGGAATCCTGCGGGATCCAACGCCGGCGGCGCGGCCGCACGGGAAGGCCGACCTTTCTTTGCGATCTTGCACTTCTTCGTCGGCGTGGCCGACTCCGCGGGGGCGTACGACTCAGCGGCGGCGTGTATCGCGTGAATGCCGTCGGGGAGAATCATAGATCCGCTCGGATCGAAATCGCAGGTGGCGTCGACACCGACGATGACCGTGGCGTCGCTAGAGACTCCCTCGTGCATCGAGTGCGCGGCGGCATCGTCCATCGTATCGCAGACGTTCTCCGAGTCGTGCCCCTGAGAGACGAGAACTTTGCAGTGCACCTGCCTCGCGTGCGTGTAGAAGGCGGTGATCGTAAAGAAACACTCCCAGCACGCCATGCACCTGTAGTACTCGTTTGACTCCATCTCGGTGCTGTCGTCGTCCAGCTCGTGTTGCGGTAGATTTTGATCCATCGCCACCAACCGATCCAATAACATTACTTTTCCAATGAGGACCTCCACACAATCAAGATACAAATTAAAATTGTGTTAAGGAGTGTTGTTTACGTTAAAAGTAGCTCTAGTACTATAGCCCGCTTACATTAACTGCCGCTGGGCTATATAACGAGCCATTAGGATGCGCGGGACCAACTTAAGCACGCTTATACCGCCTATAAAACGTCTGTGGTAGGCAATAAGCCTTACTTGACAACAACAATGTTTTTGTCCACAAACCCGCCCACCCCTCACGTGCCGGAAATACATAGTTCCCTCTGACTGGCTGGAGGTAAGGTTGCGTCCAGAGCATTCGTAATGGCTGGGTTGCTATACACATGGCAGCAAGAACAAGTCCGCACGAGCTACAGCACACACGCCGCCATTGATATAATATTTCTACTACTAGGACTAAGTACTACTAGATATCAGCGGAGCTAAGATAATATGGATATATTATTATATCATCTTATTTATTAACCACCTATATATCACCTATTATTATCACGATTATTATCACCATAGTATATTATCTTACTCCTTGCTAAGTATACCTAACGCTAGTACTACTAGTAGTAGTACTACTTACTAGCAGCGATAGATAATCGAGGGCATGAGATTAAGATAATTTAATTTTCAGCTGACGAATTTTAATTTAGCAAACAGAGGAGCGATGCACATGCGAGGACCGTAGCGTCATTTTTTAAAAGAATGGTGCAATTTGGTGCATTCTAAGCTATTCTGGAACAAATTATAGAGACTCTGAATTTCACCTTGTTCAAGTTGTCAAAAGAACAAACGAACCATAAAGCAAATTGCGGGGGGGGGCTGAAAATAGGGCAAGGTTTTGTTATTAAATGTCTAGACATAATGATATGTTTATGTTCTCACCCGTCGCTTGCATTGTTTACTCAGACATAAGCTGCCTGCTGCCCGACCAGATCTTGATTGAAAAAAACACAATGCGAATTGAAACAATCAGTGCATAAGTCATGCACAGAACATGCACGCAGGCACATGTAACCCGCGCCCCAGGCGCCAGGCATGTCGTTACGTGATCAGGCTACCTCAAATGTTTGCCCCTCTACTGCAGCTGTGAACGCAGGATTCTCCTTTTCTGCGTACGCAAAAACAGATACACTGTATTACTTTGCTGTCAGCCCTACCTATCTACACTCTACAGTCTACAGTAGGTGCTGTTGAGGGTAATAATTTAAATTGTTTACATTGATTACCCCTTCCCAATTTTCGCAACGATTATAGAACGTTGTTCACAAAATCGACCCCTGGACTGGTCAAAATCCGCGATTTCCGCGGAACAGGAAAAATGCTCCGGAAGAATCTCATCCCTGGATAATATAGAAGGAGTATGACACTCCGCAAACACGGCAATTCAACATTTGCTTTGCCTAATTTTACGATGATATATTACGTGCCAACTCGATAAAATGTACAGCGTAAAATTAGACGTTGGGACATCCACCTCACACTCAGACCTTTACTTAGGTTTCCATACCTCTTCTTTTTATGGAGATATAGCCTTTGAAACGTCACACATCGGTTCATAGCATTTGACTAGGCTGTGGCTCAGCTTTCCTAGACTTCGAACTGTTGTTATGCAGTGTGAGAAATGCGTCTCTGTGTCTGTTTGACAAGAATGGCTGCTTCAAGCGGGGTGCCGATCGGGGGGGTGGCGAAGTGGAGATGAGTCAATGAGATCTCGCGACATTCGTAGTTTTCAAACCCCCCCTCGCACCCCGCTTGACACCGCCACACAAGGGGCATCTTGTCAACAAGACAAGAGACCATTCCTCACACGCCATAACACAAGTTCGGAAGTCAGGAAAGCTGAGCCCACCAGCTAGTCAAAACGTAATGAAACCATGTGTGACGTTCAAAGAGCATATATCTCCATAAAAAGAAGAGGTATTGCGAAATAAGTAAAGTTTGAGTGTTGAGGTGGATTCCAACTGCCTAATGTAGATGTAATTTTTATCGAGTTGCAGCAATAACGTCGAGTAAAATTAGGCAAGCAAATGTCTGCCAAAAATATTGCCGTGTTATTGGAGCTGCCATACACCTTCTATGTTATCTTACTCCTGCTACTAGTAGTATAAGCTCTAGACACTATAGCCCTCCGCTCGCGCAGGCTATTTAGAACATACTATGCGCAATTTCCAGGGAGTAAGCAAAGACATGTATTCCAAGTGGAGGGGTGGGCAGCGTTGCACGCGGCTTGCAAACCGCGCTAGCGCCTGCGCAATGAAAATGGCGGTTTGCAACCCCGTGCAACCTGCGCACCCCTCCACTTGGAAATACATTGTGCCGCTCACAACCGCCGGAAACTACGCTAGCGCTGCCCACAACAAAAAAAGGGCGCGCTTGAAAGTTGATAAACAATCTTCGTCGACGAGCTAATATAGCAAGTACAACATTTATGGATAGTTTGCCTGTTTCAATTGTTCAGTGTTTTATAGTACACTTAAGACATTTATGCGGCAGAGAATGTGCTTTATTTGGCGTACCGAAGAAGTTATTTACGCCAAAAAAGTTGTCTTTGCTTACTCCCTGGAAATTGCCATAGTATGTTCTAGAGCCCTTGCGGCGGAGCGGAGGGCTATAGTTCTTAAGAGCTACTACTAGTAGTTATATATATATACGTCAATGGCGCCTGTGTGTGTGTAGCTCGTGCGGATTGTTCTTGCTGCCCAGTGGGTCTATAGCCCGCGGCAACGTGTACACGGGAGTACTGCAGCTACGTTAAGTGAAGTCGATCATTTTCAAACAGTACTTACTAGCTACTACTATATACTAGCTACTACCTACTAGTAGAACAATAATGTAACCAAACCAAGAGATTAGGTATACAAAGCCTCCCTATCCTTTTGTGCGGAGGAATGCCCGAGTGAATCACTCGAGCGGTTTGCTGGCTGCGTTTTCAGAGACTAGGAACTTCAAACTGGTTTATTTCAACCCGAACCTTTCTCCGCTATTGGAACTTACTATGTATCGCAATACTCTGTATTTAACTAATATAAACCTGTACAAAATTCGAGTGACGAGCGCGCAATATACTGAGCGCCATTTCTGTTGGACTGTGACGTACGTTTCGGTTGAAGAGGATTTCACGGACCAAATCGGAGGGCGCTGCGTTTGCCGATCGCTATGCCCGCATGGGAAATGGTACGTCACAGGTCAACAGAAATGGCGGCCCTCAGTATATTCGCCGCCTCGTCATCTTTCGAATTTTTGTAACAGGTTTATATTAGTTTAATACAGATATTGCGTACATAGTAAGGTTCCCAGATAGCGGAAAAAAGGTTCGCTGTGAGAATAAACCAGTTTGGAAGTTCAGTCTCTGAAAAGCACCAGCGAAACCGGCCCGGATTACACTCGCGAATTCCTCCGCACAAAAGGATAGGAGGCTTTTTGTAACCCATCTCTTGGGTTTGGGTTACATTATTGTATCTAAGTACTAGTACTAGTAGTAGTAGTACTAGTCACTAGTCACTAGTACTAGTAGTAGTACTACTGAGTACTAGGTGTTGCAAATATGAATAGACATTTTGTAATTAATATAACGATAAATTAGTCAAAATTATATTTATAAATTATATTAACGCAGTTATACCATCTTTATATATATATAAGTTATCGAAAATAACCTACTTATACACTGTATGTACTGAAATGCAACTATGTGTCAAATGATGCTTCTCAAAACAAATCATGGATGCGGCGAATTCAGTTGTGAGACGCTCGCGCCATCTGGACTCTAACAAAAGTTACAAAACGTCTGTGTTTCTGTGACGTGACGTCACTTGTTCGGCGGACCGGCGGTTCCGCAATTTTCGCTAGTCAGACGAAATCAACTCACGAATATGGGAGATCAGTGGACGAAATCGACAAGTATCCGGGTACCCTGCCAAGCAGACAATCTTTTCCTGGCCGCGGAGAAATGGTGAGACGTTTTTACAATTTGTGTTCAGGAACTTCTGACTATTCATCAATCAGTTGATTTAAGTGCTCTGCTATCAGTACGAGAGAACATCTACAGCTTGCGGAGCGGGAACAATTGCGGAAACCGCGGTACAGTGAGCGTCAACGTTACCAGAAACACACACGTATTGTTAGATCCAGATGAGCGCGAGCGTCTTACAACTGAATTCGCCGAATCCATGATTTGTTTTGAGGAAGCAATCATTTGACATAGTTAGCGCATTTCATCGAGTATTTCAAGGTTAACTTACATGAGTATAGGTAAGAAACTGTTATTTCCCGATAACTATCGAATATAATATAAAAGATTATGGATCTAGGATTTACCTGATTAAGCATATATTTAATATTGCGAATATAATTTGATATTATGTTTAATTTCTTTTATATTAAAAATCAATATAAAATGTTAATTTACTGGATTTCTCTCTGGCAACCCTTGCAACATAACCGGCTCTTATCTGCTCACGCCGAATTCTTTTTTTACCTTAAAGTCACGTCTTGTTACTGGTAACTAATGTACTAACTTAGTGATGCCATGTGCGCATCTATGCCTTTAAATATTATCTACCGTTGCTTTATTCTGATACACTGTATTATATATACGATTTAGTATACTGATAATATACGGTACTATAAACGCANTAGAATACCGTTTCAGATTCTTGCCCCAATTCCTTGTAGTTGGCCTGCGGTATCAACCTATCGACACACTAGCGTCACATGTAATAGTCCTACAAAACGAATTATAAACCTCTTGGCTTCGCTCGCGGTAACTGGGCGCCTACTGGGCCTACTTATTTATTGTCAGTAGCGGCCGTTTTTCTTGAGATGTAATGCGATTCACAACAAGCCAGACAGCCGCATTTTTCTCCCATGTTCAGTGCAACTTTAAATCGGCAAATGACCTTGATTTTTCACAGTGCGTTTAGGCAAATACAACGCAAGTACATATTTTCTGTTTCGCAATGATAATATACGCAGTGCTTGGAGGTACGGCCAAGCCTGGTGTGTATAGACCTGACGGAGAGAACTAACATTCCTTAATAAAAACGCGTGACCTGTAATGTGGAAATATTGTGAAAGGTGAATGTTTTATTGTTATGCTATGTACTGCGTTGATGATACGGACTGCAAATTGAGAATATAGATAGACTGTCAATGGGCTGGTAAGGTCGCGCGCCACTGATTAACGACTTGGCCTGTGTAGCCACGTAAGAGTAAGATTACGTGCTTCCCATGTTTCCACTCTGTGCGGACCACGTAATATTGCGTGGTTGTGATCGCTTATTTCTACGCACGTTTCCACTCTGTGCGGACCACGTAATATTACGTGCTTGTGATCGGACCGCTTGTGACAGCTCGCTGTTCACGACACCCGCACATAATGGCAGACTTAAAAAAAAATATCTGCTCTGATGAAATTGAACTTGTACATCTCATATCGAAAACCAAAATAGCTACTGAACATTATTACATGCTTATTTCTACTTACATTATTGGGCTTACAAAAATCTGTGCATGCAGCACAACGTTCACAGACGGTGAAATATTAGCAAGGCAAAGATATAGGGCCCCCTATATTTCAGCCACATGGTTTTTGTGGTATTGTTTTGTTAAGTCTTTTTTAGCGTTTTCAACCGAGTAAAGTTTAGAACCCGTCTCGTGTATTAATCGATTTGTTCTGTGAATTTGGTGCTATTTGAATGGAAACTGACGGAGCCTTTCATGAACATACATACATACGTACAACATTCGGCAAATTCGATAAGATTATAGTAAGATGATGGCACAGAAGAGAAATCAGTTGTAACTGAATACTGTTTATTAAATACTTTTGTTTCTTTTTTGTTGTATTGTACAAAGGCATGTACTGTAAACAACAGGAGATAAAATTTAAAAACGTATTTGTTGAAGGCAAAGATTTGTGTAAATACACATTAAAAATGTTAAAAGACAAAAAACTTGCATGGAAATAAATATGGGTGTGTGTTAATGAACAGACGAAGTTTTTTGCAAAGGTTTAAACATTTTAATAAGACAATTTAGTATCATCGCCCGAGTGATTATAGGAAATGCTGCGCGCTGATTGGTCGAGACCTAGGTGAATATATTTCGATAATCACCTCTAGGGTTTACATTGTAGTGGCACCAAAAATGGCGGCTAAATTTGTAAATGTTACGGAAGCCGAAATTGACAAATTTAAAGAAAATGCTGTCCCCAAAAGTACCAAGGGTGTGACAAAATTTGGAGTTAAACTATTTAAAGGTAGGTAGTGAAATTCAAGTTTATTATTGGTTTTTGTTACTTTGATTTCTAACAGATGGCAGGCACTACCTAATTAGAAATTAAACAGAGACATATTACCCCAGTCGTACATGAACTAAAGAATAGAATTGTTTATCGTTGACTTGAACGTGAAATTAGGAGTTTTGAGATTCAGTGTAAATTCGGGGGTAAAGTCTGTTGAATAAGGTTTGTTTAGCGTTTTGCTAACGGTATATGTTGTTTGTTGGGGGCAAAATTTGTGGAAATGCAACAATTTGAGTTACCACAAAATGGTTGCCGACACTTGTTTGCTGTACCCAAAAGTGGCAAAAGTCGGGCAATGATACTAAAACAGTTATTCACCTCGCCTTCGGGGAATAACTGTTAAATATACAACTGTGATATCTTAAGAACATCTACAAATCTAACACAGATATAACATTAACAGATGAATAGGCATAATATGGTTGAGAAAACGAATGTGGGGGAAGAACAGGAGGTTTGTATGGAAACTCAAAATAGTTCCTGGCTTTCCTTGATAGATTCAAGCTGTTGCTGTGTGTGTGTGTGTTGCCATTGTTGTCGGTCTTTGAGGGCTGATCGTTGTCATCGTCGAGGTTTTCTTCGTTGAAGATCGCATTGAAGCTGGCTTGTGAATTATCCAGTTCTTCTTTTGTTTTGACTATTTCTTCCTTGAGCTGGTTCATCTCGTTCTTGAGGGCGTGATTTTGTTTGGCAAGTTCTTTGTTTTTTTCCAGTATGATTCTCGTCTTGTCATGATGTTGCTCGTTTATTGTTTTGAGGGATTTTTCTACCTGTGAGACGACTTCCATTATTTGGCATACTGCATATTGCACGTCGTACTGCTTATAATTGAGTCTTGTACAGATTCCAACGACTTGCAGCATTGATTTTTGGATTTCTTCTGTTGCTGTAGTAGCATTTGTGTTGTGGCAATCCATCTATAACCAAAGTGACAGATGACAAAAGAAGGAATTATTAGGTGTTAAAATACCAAAAAAAAGCAAAAACTGACCCAATTTTTGTGACTTGCGCATGGTTACGTTAAAACTAAAAGAAGTTAAAGAGATTAAGGTTATGTTGTTGCCGATTTGGTAAGGTAGCGATGCAATTATTGAATGGTATGGTCGCTGCATACACTGTGTATGCATAGATGCCAACTGTACCGCTTTTTGCAGTAGACTACCACTTTTACTGAATTTGCAGCCTTGAGTTGTAAGCTTGATCATTTTATGGGTAACACTACGCACAGTGGAATAGGAACGGACCTGGAATAGTATTGCAACTGGCGGTGGCTGCTGCTACCGCTGGGGTGTCACTTTCCCCCGGGCGTAGATTGAGGGAACGTGATAACGTGTTAGGACGTCACATTTCCCTATATTATTATATCCTTATTTGCCTAACCATAACCCTAACCGTAATAAAACGAAATGAAACGAAATTAGCCAAAAATAATAAAAATAATAAGAACCAATCAGACTCTGAGCCTACGCCAATTTACAATCAACAATCTACACCCGTGTGAAAGTTATTCCCCTACCGCTGCTGGTCGTACTACGCAATTAAAGGATCTCATCGAAACGAACGTTGGCAGTGTAAGTGTCATTTCTTCAAGTCAGCTTTGATGAAATTCAACTTGTACATCTCATATCGAAAACTACCGCAAAATAGCTACTGAACATTTAACTTCATTATTACATGCTTATTTCTACTTAGATTATTGGGCTTACCAAAAATCTCTGTGCATGCAGCACAACGTTGACAGGCGGCGAAGTATGAGCAATGCAAAGATATAGCGCCCCCTATTTTCAGGCAAATCTTCTTTCTTTCTTTTTTGTGTCTTTTTTTGTGTGTGTCTTAGCTGCAACCCGCGCTAAGCGCGGGCTTAGTGACTGTGATGCATGTGTTACCAGTACAGTAGTGTTATGTGTAAGGTGTTATATGGAGAGTTTAGTTGTTGCACATGTTTGTTTTTTATGGTTGAGATGTCAATACAAATACATGTGCAATCATGCTTACACGTAACACATTAACATTTGTTTGGCAAGTACACAGTGAAATACACACACCCACACAGAAATGTTTTATTGTATGCTATGTACTGGTTGATAATACGGACTCCAAAGTTAGAATATAGATAGATGTGAATGGGTACAACGTAAACGTAATATTACGTGCTTCGCATGTTTCCACTGTGTGAGGACCAGGTAATATTGCGTGGTTGTTATCGCTTATTTCTACGCATGTTTGCACTCTGTGCGGACGACGTAATATTACAGGCTTGTGATCGGACTGCTTGTACAGATCGGTGTTTACGACACCCGTACAGCATTGCAGACTTCCAAAAAAAAATTCTGCTCTGATGAAATTCAACTTGTACATCTCATATGGGAAACTATGGCGAAATAGCTACTGAATATTTAACTTCATTATTACATGGTTATTTCTACTTACATTATGGGGCTTACACAAATCTCAGACACACAGATCGACACAGAAGTTAGAACACAGATAGACAGAACAACACGAAATCGAAACCTGTTGAAACAGAACGAAAACAAAACAGCGCCCCTATTTTCAGGCAAATGTTTACCTTTCTTGTTGTTTTTTTGTCTTTTTTAAGACCAAACAAACGGTTTTCAACCGAGTATAGTTTAGAACCCGTCCCGTGTACTCATCGATCTCTTCTGTAAATTTGGCGCTATTTGTATCCAAACTGACGGAGCCTTTCATTAACATACATACATACAACATTCGCCAAATTATAGTAAGACTAGCTGAAACCCGCGCTACGCGCGGGCTTAGTGACTGTGATGAATGTGTTACCATGCAGTGCAGTAGTGTTATGTGTAAGGTGTTATATGGAGAGTTTAGTTGTTGCACATGTTTGTTTTTTTTATGGTTGAGAAGTCAATATACAAATACATGTGCAATTATGCTTACACGTAACACATTAACCATTTGTTTGGCAAGTACACAGTGAAATACACACACCGCAACAGAAACGTTTTATTGTATGCTATGTGACTGGTTGATGACACGGACTCCAAAGTAGAATATAGATAGATGTGAATATGGGATAACGTAAACGTAATATTACGTGCTTCGCATGTTTCCACTGTGTGCGACCAGGTAATATTGCGTGGTTGTGATCGCTTATTTCTACGCATGTTTGCACTCTGTGCGGACGACGTAATATTACGTGCTTGTGATCGGACCGCTTGTGACAGATCGGTGTCCACGGCACCCGTACACTGTACAGCGATTGCAGACTTCAAAAAAAATCTGCACTGATGAAATTCAACTTGTCACATCTCATATGGGAAACTATGGCCAAATAGCTACTGAATATTTAACTTCATTATATACATGGTTATTTCTACTTACATTATGGGGCTTACACAAATCTCAGACACACAGACACAGAACAGAGATACAGCAGAACAACACGAAATTGAAACCTGTTGAAACAAAACGAAATACAAACAGAACGAAAACAAACAGCGCCCCTATTTTCAGGCAAATGTTTACCTTTTTTGTGTTTTTTTGTCTTTTTTAAGACCGAGCAAACGGTTTTCAACTGAGTATAGTTTAGAACCCGTCCCGTGTACTCATCGATCTCTTCTGTAAATTTGGCGCTATTTGGATCCAAACTGACGGAGCCTTTCATTTGTATACAACATTCGCCAAATTATAGTAAGATACATGCCCGGTTAAACGAAAACCTAGCTATGGGCACGCGGTAATTTCTCGATGCGACCTTGCTAAAACAGGACGCATTGCCGATGAAGTCAAAGGAATATATTCTATTCACAATTAAAACAGAGAGGATGTAATATAAAGGCGAACTGTCATGTATAGCGGTCGTGAACAAGCACCGGAAGTAAAATATCCGTAGATGAGTCATCATTGGAGCAGACATATACTGCAATAAGACGAATAGCTATAAAGATGGTTATTGCCCGCCGGCACTATAATATTTCGTGATGGAATTCCCTGGATGCCCGACACGACGCAGAAATTCTTATAAATATTTGAAGTATTGACCCACGTCGCGAGATATCACATATATAGTTTGTCAAATTATTATTAGGTTGTAAACGCAATAACAACGCGTCTCGTTCGCGTCTTCGTGCAAGTGCGCGCATGTGCATGCACCTCGCCGTGCTTGTGCGGGTGCGTGTCCGCGTGCTTCTGTCTGTATAATATTATGCATGTCCGTGTGCGTATATATCAGGAGTAGATAATAGGGAGTTCCCGCGCTATTATATACTCCTGGTATATATGTATGCAGCCTGGCCACTGATCTCTACTATACTAACGTTAGTATATATAACGTTATATATAATATATATAATAAATAATAATAATTATAAATATTATTATAATAAATATATTATTATATTATAATAATTATTATAATAATAATAATAATTATAATAAATAGCATATAATTATATATAATATATATAATATATATAACGTTATATATAGGCCTAACGTTAGTATAGTAGAGATCAGTGAGCCTGGCACACCGAGTGAATGTGTGCGCGTCATACACACACCCACACACGCACACCACTCGCTCGCGCAGGCACGCAGGCAAACACGCACGCAAACACGCACGCAGCACGCAAGCGTGCACTCCCGCACGCACACAGACGCACGCACACATCTACGCACACAGGCACACACGCAGGCATGTACGCACGCAGGCATGTACACATCACATACGCAAATATACACGCATACACACCTACACGTTCACACGCACACGTACGCACAAATTTAGGCACAGATTCACGCACGGACGTGACGTGTGCACGGACGCACGCACACAGGAACGAACGACCGATCGCACGAACTCTCAACACACGCACAGCGAACTGAACAGATCTTACATTTGGTTGCAGCTATTTGATTGATAGTTCCAAGAGCGTATTAAGAAGCTTCTTAATACGCTCTTGATAGTTCATAATATGGGCTAACCATTCGTTGTTATTATACGCTCTCCATGTCACTACAAACGTTTAACTCACGACTACACCAGCAGCTTCATTATGAATGTCACGCTATCAATATCTATATTACATGATATTCACGTTCCACCGTTACATTACTGTAATGGTTTTTACTACTCCGTAGAGTGGATAGCGATACAGTATCAGAGGTAGATAGTGCCAAATAATGATTTGCCATTAGCTACCCCTGATAGTATGTAAGCATTTAGTGTCTACTAAACATGCATTATTCAGGGCTGTAGGGGCCACGATAGTTCGCGTTACTCGTGTGAAAATAAACTTGGTTTATTGTGGTCTCGCGTGTGATCGCCGCAGCGTGCTATATCGGCGCCAATGGCTTGTTGGTGCATTCCCGTTCATCGCCGCGTTGATTCGTACGATCAATTCGCCTAACGACGGTAAATCGACGATTCGTCTTCGCTCTAATGTATCGTTTATACAGACAGCGAAACCCTGAAACGGAAAGCTGGCCGGCTTTACTCGCCGCGGCAATCACAACCTAACTATCAGCGCATGCGCGGCCAGGAACAGTCGAGCGGATCGCCAGGGAAAAGCGCGTACAACAACGATCGGTCGGTCTTCAGCTAGCGCTGCATCTGCGTGTATAGCGTGGAAGGGCGGCGACGTAGCTAGCGATATCGCCTGCTGCCTGCAGACGACATCGTTCGCTGTATTTTTGTGGTTTTTTCTTCTTCGCTATTTTACCGCACGAAGAGACTTCTCTCGCAGAATTCCGTCAGCGTATGAAAATTGCGAGTATGTCTCCGAGAGTGACACGCGCGCGAGAGAGGAGAATAAATAAAACGTAGAGATTTCATCCATTACCGGGCATTATCGGGACGAACGGCCGAAAATACGCATTTTGCGTGCGCGCCAAAATGAAATGCCACCACGAGCAGTCTATTTAAGCACACAAACACACACACACACACGCGCACACACACACACACACACACACACACACACACACACACACACACACACACACACACACACACGACGACACACACACACACACACGCACACACACGACACCGACCGCACCGACACGACGACACGACACACACACACACACTACGACGTACGTACGACCGACACCACACACTACACACACACACACACACACACACACACACA
>NW_014577631.1:46390-52373 GCF_000485595.1 Priapulus caudatus | reverse complement strand
ACCGAAGGCAACGACCGACGACGACGACAGACTGGAACGGACGGACGGACAGACAGACCGACAGGACAGAAGACAGACAGACAGACAGACAGACAGCCAGCGAGCCAGCCGCTGTGAATCATAGCTATTAACTTCGGAGCTTTGCTAATAATTATGCGTGCAATATTTTTTGCTCGACGAACAGCAACCGTTATTACGTCTAGGGTCGCCTCCCCTCTATTATGGTTTATAGCCTTGCGAACGTCAAGAGCAGAATATTTTAAATATTGTATCATTCACAATAACTTGTTTGGTGAACCAGATGAGACGGATACTAGAGAAAGCGTTGCCGAAAGGAGTGTTCAATCCCAAGCGCTATAAGCGCAGATGTTGCGCCCAGTTGCCGCGGCAAGGCGCACGCGACTCGCGGAACGTCGTGCACGACTATGCAACTGCTGGCAGCTATGATCCGTGCGCGCGAATGCATTAGGTCGGCGCACGGATCCATAGCTGCAGCGAAGAGTCGACAAGTTTAGGGCCAATAGAATGAAGCCGCTCAGGTGCATTGAGGTGTTCTTGCAAGCTAATTAGATTTGTAACTTCATTGCAAGATATTCGAGAACGTGTCTCTGTGTCCGCCGCCTGTCTTATTGTGTGCACACTGATGCTCTGTGTTGCAATGGTACACGTATCCAGTCTTCTAACTTGAACCACCAGGGCCTTTGTTCTAAGGTTGGCCTGGTTAATTACTGATACGGCTAATTGCACAAGAACGCGCTGAACGTAACCAATGCCTAACTTGTTACAAGCAAGTTAGCATGCCTTCAGAGAGGTCATTAACAGTGAAAGGGCTACAGAAAGGAAGTCACGTCATACGCCTGTATGTCCCCAACGACAACAATGAAAAACATTAAAATAATAAGGTAATAATAGCATAATAACCAATAACAGTCATAATAATCATAGTGATGAGAGAAATAATGAAAATATTGTAGTCACAACAATAATAATAATAATGATAATAAATATCATACGATGTTCATCGATAACACTAGCATAACACGCTTTGTATGTGGCTTATATTGAGTCAACTAAGCAATTAGAATTCTAACAAATCTCAAACTAACACAAACAGTGAGAACTCAACTTATAACTGTTCTACTGTACTTGTACTATAACTACTAACAAACTTGTGTAGGCCCCCCATAGCTACTTGTCGTAGAGAATTAGTAGAGTAGTAAGAGATAGTAACAAACGGTTCAATTCAACATGAATGTTTCATATTTACTGTAGACTCATAATAGTTGTAATCGTTACTATAAGAATTATTCTGCTCTTTTATAACATAGTACTGATGTATATATATGTATATGTATGAAGAGCTAATAAAACACCACAACGGAAAAAGGGGGGAAAATAGTGCCAATTTTCACGGCAATATATATTATTTCTACTGAGGCCTGTGGGAGACATGGTTACGCTGCAATATCCCGGCCTAGGAGTATCGTTATAGAGACTAGCTGTAGCTACTATAGCCCGCTTACTTGCGCTATCTTCTTACTGCGCTCTCTTCTTTCTTCGAATCCGAAATTTCCAATCCGAATCGGAATCGAAGAATTGTATCCGACTCTTCTTTTTTTCGCTTGCGTGACATGGTCGCTGGAAGCAGGCATTGCTTGTCGGCTACATGCGGGAGTTGATCGTCGTCCTCGTCTGAGCCTGTCCAAGAATGTCGCGTGAATTTCGGAGTGCGTCTGCCCTTCGTTGCATTGACTGGGCTACCCAAGTTTACTTCGAGCGCTCTCCCTAGACCCTCCTGCATGATGCGGGGTTGTGTTGCAGCTGCTCCCCGTTTTCTATCGGGCTCTTCCTGTACTGTCCGGCTAGCGTCTAGTGCTTTTCCTCACCTGTGCCGGTACGTTAGTGTAGATCAGCCGCTCCCCCTTCGTCCCGCCGCCTCGCCTCAGCTGTCCCGCGCGTGATAACGCAAGCGGCGCAAACGTCTTCAGCTCGCGCGGCCTCTCTCGGCCGGGCTCGCGTGTACGTGACGGCGTCAACTCTCCGACCTTGGTAGTTTCCAATAGACTGAAGGCACAGGCACTTGAAGCGTTTCAATAGAATATAATGCTAACTAAATACACTCGCTGTATTTCATACGATTTAAAAAGAAATACTCATCCAAAGTCCGGTAAATGTATTTAACTTAGCTGCCAAAATTCTTAATGTTTCGTATACTATAGCCGTATAGGCTGAGGCCTACTCTGTTTCACCTACGGATATTGAAAAAGTTTGCGCAACGTTAAATGCAGAAAGGTTTGCGCGGTTAATTCTTAACATTCGTAGACCTTCAGACGCCCGCACTGATTCTGCTGTGGAGCACATACGGCTGCTGCTGCTGCGGCTGACGCCACAGGTGGCGGCGTTCTTTTTTGCCAGAGAACGTCTAGTGGGAATTCTCAGTCTAAACAAACATCAATCAACGGGCTTAGCCAATGAACGTCAGGGGAACCAACATGGCTACGAGAATTAAAAACCGACGTCACGATTCCAGCTACACTGGTACGGAGCTTAACGTCGCCAAGTATCTTTCGCTACACTAAAGTTATAGTTAGTTGCAGCGTGTCGAACTCTCCACCGCCGGAGCCAGTCTAAGCCGAATCGCCGTTCCTTGTGTGGAAAATTCTCTGGGAAATCCCTCGAAGAAAGCGCGTCCGTCGCGCCATCTATGGGACGCCATATGTACGAGAATAAGTTCAAGGCGCGTAAATGGAAGAAATTCAAAATCGCTTTTCTACAGGAAAACCTAAAGCGCCGACAAAAAACATTCCAATTACGAGCATTTGGATTTATTCTTGGCCTACGTGCATAGTCGAAAGGCTTCTGCAAGCGCCACAACTCCTCAATTGACCGATTATAGGCCGATATGACAGAACCGTGGAAATTGTTCTAAATATAGAGCAGCGAATTTGATCAAAAGGCGCCGCGAGGCGGCGCTGTTCGCGCTTCGCGCGGATATCCGGGCTGCAGATCGTCGAGTAATTTAAATGAATTAACCAATGTCATATTCAATCCCAGGAAGCGTAATTACAAGTAACAAGCCACGCGATTGGAAGCAATCAAAATATTATGTCTTCTGTTGATAACATTTCAGCAGCTATATATAATATTTAAAGGATCAATATTTATCAAAACTACATTACATTTACGATTAGCGCCTCCTGTCGGTGTTTGATTGTCATTTGTCACGTATATGAGTAACATTATCGTAATATAAAAAATGTAGATGATCGCTCGTTTTTAGTATCACGAATATGGAATGGAATAAACTCTAGAACTGTACAAAATCTAGCGCGTTGCATAATATTTTGGCATAAAATGGTACCTTCGGTTTCACATGCGTTCAAATAGATTATGCTTCGTTGCATGACTCCGTTTCGCCAGTTCGTTCGCCAACATTCGGGCCCGCATTCGTCCTAATCACCAGCGAGTGGAGAGATAGAGGCACACTGCTTATAATAGGCATCAGT
The DNA here is from genome assembly GCF_000485595.1 of Priapulus caudatus. Lineage (NCBI taxonomy): Eukaryota > Metazoa > Priapulida > Priapulimorpha > Priapulimorphida > Priapulidae > Priapulus > Priapulus caudatus. Next base: position 48,867 of record NW_014577631.1, on the reverse strand, counting down.
GCTGTAGGTCGATATACATGTAGTCTGCTAACAGGATCACCGGGAATATTTGTTCGACATGCACTATAATAAACCGCGCTTGGAAAATTTCGCGAGTTCAAAAACAGCATCCGATATATTATCCACGCGAATCGCACAGAAGTTTCATCACCCATAAGCTCTTTTGCTCGACAAAAACAATACTCGTTTCTATATATAAGTCAGTCTATATAAGATCCCAGAGCTGAAATGGGGGAAAATGTGCGAGTTCCTTGGACAGAAGACACTAGCAGGATATAAATAAATTCCGCGACCGGTTATACTTCCGCGCTTTTATAAACGACCTCTGCCACTCGATTCAATTATTCGTGACACGAGTTAAATTTCGATACGCGATGTGACGGAAATCTGATTAAGTGCGCACGTCATGAAATTCAGCGAATAGCAACGGAAAGCTTTGCGTAACCGCGCGTAATACGTTAAAGTTTCAGCTTTCATCATTGATACATCCCTTGATGCATCGCATTAAATATGAACGACGCTATCGTTAATACATTATGTCATATAACGAGTAATATCTTGAAGTCAAGGAGTCATGGCGTCCTTGGAGAAAATACGTGAATCGCCGCAGTAGCTAGCATGCAGTCGATCACAAGAAGACAAGCAACGCCACATTTCGGTCCGCCTCAAAGAAGCTAATTTCGTAAGATGATAATATGCAGAGTCGACCTCTATCAAAAGCCATAACGCCGGACCTGCAACCAGGTACGTATGCGGCTCATTCACACGTTCGTCTTACTCCACAAGCGCGATGGAAAGCCTAAAGTTTCAAGTTTTAAGCCTAAAGCCTAAAGTTTCACACGCTGAGTTTTCAACCTCGCGAGACCAAAATTATCAAACACGACAGATATTTTCCTCGCCGCCTCGCGAGACCGAAAACTTACATAAATCGACCCCGCACACGGTGAGATTCGTCCCCGCACACGGTGAGATTCGTGCTGAACACAAAACTCACGTCCGTGCTCAGCAGGAATCTCCCCGTATGCAGGGGCTTTTAGTGTTCGGTATTGTAACACAGGACATCTGCTTCGAACGTGGGAGGACTCGCCTGCATTGTCGACAGAATCTTATAATGGCTCGGACGAAGCCGTACTATCGAACGGTGATACAATTTAGGAGAACCTGACTCAGTTTACGGTTCGTCTCGCAGGAGGTTATGTCATGCTGGACGTAAACACGTTATAATAATAAAATCTCATAATAGTTCTTGCGAAGTCGTACAGTGGCACAATTTAGGAAGACTTCTCATCTCAGCGTTGGCCTCACAGAAGGTCACGCCATGCTACGTGGCAAAATGTCATGAAGATAAAATCACAACAACACACCTGGAGGCCGAAAGGCCAGGCATGTAATGCTTGGCCATCGTGAACTCAGATATATAAATGTGATATTAAAATAATAAACTGTGATGACAGTCGGTCAGTAATGAATATCCAAGATAGCTATTAGGACTAGGCCACTACCGCACGTTGTGACTAGAATACGCTTTGACATCGTTACGCGTTGCCTGACCGAAAACACGCAATTTAACTAAATTACGCAATCAATTTTTCTACTACGGTGATTGCATTACGCGAGTTGGAATGGCTCATTTATGTTCATTGCACGATGCGTTCAGTGCTACAGCGCGTGGATAGGCAGTATATGCATTACAGGTAGGCCTACTATAGTAGAACAGTGACGCAAGGCACTCTTAAATCGAACGGTAGTCTAGAATTCTATGTCGGCGGTATCTTACAGGACGGCTCGCTCAGACATCCTCAAACACCTTTCAAGGATAGCATGCAAGCAGCTGCCGCATTGTTATGTTTTAGTCCGGCGCCTCTTCAAAGCGTGCTACGCCGTTAAACCCCCAAAGCACACCGAGCTTCCGCGCGGGCACTCGATGAATACGCAATCAGCCGCGATCTCGGACGACAATTTACTCGAAATTTCACGTTCATTTTTAGCCTTAATTAAAACGAATTCGCTGCCATTAGCATTTTCATTGCCTCTCCTCGACGGCGCAGCATCTTCACGCATTGTTGCCCTAATTGGGTGAGCTCGAGCGATCGTAATTTGGGTCCTAATTTGGACGCGACTCGGTACCACAAAGTGACGTGCCGAGCAGCTTCGCTCTCGCATCGTAGTCACTCGGCTGCCTTCGATAGCACGTATCGTCAACCACAGAATAAATCGCTTATTAGTGCAGCAGCCGCAAGGCTGATTGAGAGAAGCCTATCCGATACAACCCGTGATGAACAGCCACTGATGTTGACGTGATTGGCAAGGTGCGACAGATATGGCTTTTATCCATGGCATCTGCCCCCGCGTTTTGCTTTTACGCTTTACTTAATTATATGTATATACATGTATATATATATATATATATATATATATATATACACACTATAGACACGACACGACGACGACACGACGACGACACGACGACACACGAC
>NW_014577631.1:40452-44623 GCF_000485595.1 Priapulus caudatus | reverse complement strand
GTCTACCTATACTTACTATATATAGTTACTTACTTTTTACGTTCTTCTTCCTCCTCCTTCCTCCTCTCTCTCTCTCTCTCTCTCTCTCTCTCTCTCTCTCTCTCTCTCTCTCTCTCTCTCCTCCTCTCTCTCTCTCTCTCTCTCTCTCTCTCTCTCTCTCTCTCTCTCTCTCTCTCTCTCTCGCTCTCTCTCTCTCTCTCCACCCCTCTCTCTTTCGCTCTTTTCCTCCGTCTCTCTTCTCGGTCTCAACTCGCTATCCCTATAATTAGCAAGTCGATGCTATTTCCCGACAAAGATCACCACATGGCGGTGTAGTCGGGGATTCGCGCGATATCGTATCTTTCCGATACTTTGCTAAAATCCACCCGTGATGCTGCCGCTCGGATAGCATTAAACACAAAGATAACGCGCGGCGACTGGTAGGTAATCAGTAGATTAATGTCAGCCGAAAATAAGTTTATAAAAGCCTCGACAACATTTATAAATGTCTACGTGGACATTTCTGGGGCTTTTAGGGCGAGAATAGGCGTATTCATACATGAAAATAATTCCACAGTGGTCTAATCGACCGCGGAAATATTATCGGCGTCGTCGCCGTTGTCTTGTGCGCACGAGTGCAATATTACTTGGAACACTCGCAAGCCGCATTGTCTATTCTATCATTTTTAAATCGAATCTCGCAAGACGCACCTGGTTCCTGGAGACAATAGAATCTTTCATGGTTGAGTACACGGTGTCTCAGCTGGCTACTTTGTGCTCCATCGGCGTTGCTTTCAACGACGCTTGCGAAGCTATTTCCCCCACCCACTCGTTCCCACTGTAATCCCATCTTGAGCGCCATCTGTACACGAGTTGCGACGATATCGGGTTCGTCTGACACACGTCAGCCGCTGGATCAATTGGATCACCGCCGGAAACAGCAATGGAATGTGATATTATAATCTCAAACTGCGAGAATGTACACTGCGTTTGTGTGTGGTTACTAACATTACCTACGCGCCCATCACCGCTCCCCATTTAACAATGTGATTTCGGCATAATTATATAACATAATACTTGTCACTATAATGTATCAATCACTCATGGTTTATTTTTGCCGACATTTCCAGCCGCGTTATTTGATTAATAAGAATATTGTGATATATGCGGTTTCACAGCTAGGTCGAATGCTTATTCCATCATATGCATCAGCGATACTAGCTAGCTACAACGGGAAGAGTACTTTTACGATATCGGAATTACCCAATATTGGCACGAGAAAAACTACTGCACGCATATATCGGGAGTAAATCAAACGTAAGAACGTCATCGGGAACAGCGGACGACACTTTTCAATAGCACTAATGTAATAATTGTGTGTGTGTGTGTCCGTGCGCACACGTGAATCTATCAGTGATGTCACCAGGGCTTTCACGTGCACACGATATGATATAGCCGATTAAGGTTATGCGTATAGGTTGTTTAATAGCATACGCCTAACTGACTAATGTTAGTGATAGCAATTATTCACACGCGGGTAAACGCCTTATTCATGTTAGTGGTGTTTTAATAATTGAAACCGTCGATTACAGGGCAAGCAGATGGCCAAGTCATTTGTCTAAAATATTGTGTGCGGTCAATTACTTTACGTTTAGGCCTGTAATAACCCCATTTTATTGATGGTTCAATTCATGTTTTTAGTATTGTCTGTGTAATAACCACGATTCTAGCGTTGTTTACCCTGTCCAATTCGAATGTAGTTCGAAAAGAAAAGCAGTTGCCTAGCTATGTTTTAAGTAACAACATGCTTGTCTCATTAACAAATTTGTCACTGACTTCTGTGTGGGCGACTTAGAATTCTTTTAGAAGCCAGCCAATCCATTCTCATATGACAGGAAAAACTACCATATGGTAACTAGTGAACTCCGTCTCCGTCTACCTAAGAGGCTTTAACTCTTTAACAGCTAATATAGATCGACTATATATAATATTATATTACATATTTTCAATTGGTACATTTATGCCAGAACTAGTATGTTCAACTCCCAAATTGAATTAACTTTTGGTGCTTCATCATTCTATCAAAATCTTATTGATCTTGCATAATGATCTCTTCGAGAGTATTGGTTTTACGACTGTTGTGGCGATGCACGAAAGTGAACATTCGCGAACATGGCAGAACTGACTAGAGATGGCGCCACGGGCTGGGCGAGGGGCGGGCGAAGATTGGATGCTCCAGTTCGAATAACAACGAGGATTTTCTTTCGAGACGTTCTTCTAAACATTATAAAGACTGACCCAGATAGTAGTCGATTATGCATACTCTAATGTCCGTATTACACATTGTTGTACTAAAAACGATACTATGTGTTTGTACAATAACGATTTATTATTTGATCTTATTGTGGAAACACAACAGAGTTAATTGGCGCAGTCGACTCGTATCACTCTGGCGAGTCAGTCATAGACTCACCACGTCAAGACGAAGTTGCTACGGACTACCAGAGTCTGGAAACGGCGGACTGATCAGCTGACTGCGGGACAGATGCGGAAGTTGAGCGAGGCGTTCGGAACGATGAACGAATGGACCATTGCGCTCGTCAACATCAAGAAAGAATGGGCGATCCGAGCCCTTTACAAGCCAACCGTCCCAACGTCACTCCTAGTGGGTTCCTCATACACTGCTTTTGCCCTAGTGGGTTGCACTTCCACCGTCGGAAGCTGGATGGCACTGACTATATGGGCCAGATATTTTTTGCACTTTCGTCGGGGCCATTCCGTCCTGATGAGGAAACGGGGCATAGTATTCCTCACCAACAGTCGCCACGGTCGGACAAACATTTGGCTAATCCTCGCAGCACGCATACCCCACGCCAAGATCCCACCGATTACCGTGGACGAGATCGTTACATACATGGACAGGACCATTTGATCGAACGACTATCATCCGCTCCGGGAACGAATTCAAGTATCTGGAGCGAATGCAGACGGAACCAGGCGAGACCATTAACAGGACAGCTGGCTCGGATAGCAAGAACGCGCTACCTGCGATTTCACGTCGAACTCAAGGACCCAACCAGGATGAGCCTCGGGATCGATTAATCCTGATATCGGTCAGGCACGAGTGCAGTCTCAAAAGGCCTCTCACAAGATCAAGGCGATGAATTGGATTTTGCCCGGGCAGGTGAACATTGCTATCGGAGATGATGTTGCGCCCGCGCGCAAGGAGACAGTCTACGTGCGAGCTACAACCGTGAACAAGGCTCATAGGAGCACAAAGCCTTCCAGAAGTCCAGTCTGCCAGGAAGAGCGAGGATGCAATAACGAGTCTTCAGTGTACCGTCTGCTGGCCAAGGCAACACTTAGCAAGTGATTGTCGCTCAAGAAAGCATCTGTACCATTTTGCCAAGAAGCAGGGCTACATCGAAACCGGCCTGTGCAGAAGCGCGAGATCGAGACACCCCCCTGTGAGCAGATTACCCATGAGCTGGTTAAGCAATGTGTCGGTAATGGCTGACGACGATTTCATGCCCAAGCTGGAATGTGCGAATCGATAATCCAAGGGGATTCACCACGTCAGCTTGAGATACGACACTGGACGAATGGAAACTTCGTCACCAGAAATTTCTGAGAAGAGCTGGCAACCAAGCTTGGGAGAGCCGAGCCAGTGGCTCGATTCGAGTCGGCTAGCAAGGCCGGACTGCGTTTTGGATACAATTCCCGGAAATGACCACGGTTACGGATCGGATTCAGGCCGAATCACGCTCTCGTCTTCACGCGTTCAGACCTAACCTGTAGGAAGGGCAGTCAAGGCTCGATTGGGACCTCTCGTCGATAATCAATGCAGTCGGCAACGCGAAAGTCAACGGCTGTCTTCGACGACCTACCGCCGACAAACGCTCAGGCGCCTGTCGAAAGCCTATGCGGACCGTAACCGACCTGTGGGAAAGACCAACCGAGGGGGCCTTAAGGATTTTGAATCGTGAGGTCAAATTTCAACCGATGCGCGAGCCGTCTTCGGAAAAAGCCGAGGCCGGTTTCCAATTTGCGCTTCAGGGTCCCTGGGCAAAGCCTACGATGATAGTATCAAACGAGGGAGTCTGGGAAGCTGGTGCAATCTGCGACTGGGACACCCGGTGTCGTTCCGAATCGAACAGCGCATGACACCTGGCAACGAGCCGAGATACGGGTA
>NW_014577631.1:27134-40427 GCF_000485595.1 Priapulus caudatus | reverse complement strand
CACTTATAACTGTCTACTGTACTGTTACTACTAACTACTAACAAACTCTGTAGGCCCCCTAGCTACTTGTCGTAGAGAAATTAGTAGATGTAAGAGATAGTAAACAAAACGTTCAATTCAACATGAAGTTCATATTTACGTAGACTCACTAATAGTTGTAATCGTTACTATAAGCAATATTCTGCTCTTATCTTAACATAGTACTGACATGTATATATATTCGTATATGTATGAAGAGCTAATAAACACCACAACGGAAAAGGGGAAATAGTCAATCTTCACGGCAAAATATATATTATTCACTTGAGGCCTGTGGAGACATGTTACGCTGCAATATCCCGGCCTAGGAGTATCGTAATAGAGGACTAGCTGTAGTACTATAGCCGCTTACTTCGCTATCTTCTTACTGCCTCTCTTCTTGTCTTCGAATCCGAAATTCCACATTCCGCAATCGGAATCGAAAATTGTATCCACTCTTCTTTTTCGTCTTGCGTGACATGTCGCTGCGAAGCAGGCATTCGCTTGTCCGGCTACATGCTGGAGTTGATCGTCGTTCCTCGTCTGAGCCTGTCAAGAATGTCGCGGAATTTCGGAGTGCGTCTGCCCTTCGTTTGCATGACTGCACTACCCAAGTTACTGCGAGGCTCTTCCCTAGCACCCTCCTGACCATGATGCGGGGTTGTGTTGAGCCTGCTCCCCGCTTTTTCTATCGGGCTCTCCTGCTACTGTCGGTAGCGTCTAGTGCTTTCCTCCCACCTGCCTGCCGGTACGATTAGTTGTAGATCAGCCGCTCCCCTTCGTCCGCCGCCTCGCCTCAGCTGTCCCGCGCGTGATAACGCAAGCGGCGCAAACGGTCTTCAGCTCGCGCGGCCTCTCTCGGCCGCGCGCGTGTACGTGACGGCGCTCAACTCTCCGACCTTGGTAGTTTCCATAGGACTGCAAGGCACAGGCCACTGAAGCGCTTTCAATAGAAACTATAATGCCTAGACTAAACACTCGCTGTATTTCATTACGATTTAAAAAGAAGATACTCATCCACACAGTCTGTAAATGTATTTACTTAAGCTGCCAAAATACTTAACTGTTTCTATTACTATAAGCCGATACAAGCTAGGCCTACTCTGTCTTCACGCTACGGATATTTGAAAAAAAGTTTTTGCGCAACGCTTAAAGCCCGAAAGGTTTGGCGGGTATAATTCTTAACATTCGTAGACCTTCAGACGCCCGCACTGATTCTGCTGTGGAGCACATACGGCTGCTGCTCCGCTGCGGCTGACGCCACGTGGGCGAGGTTTCTTTTGGGCCAGCAGAACGTCTGAGTGGGAATTCTCAGTCTTACAACAAATCATCAATCAACGGGCTTAGCCAATGAACGCTCAGGCGGAAACGAATCATGCGCTACGAAATTAAAAACGACGTGCAGGCGATTCCAGCTACACTGGTACGGAGCCTTAAAGATCGCGCAAGTATCTTTCGGTCTACACTAAAAGTTATAGGTTTAGCTGGATGCGTGTCAACTCCTCCACGCCGCGGAGCAAGTCTAAAGCCGAATCGCCGTTTCCTTAGTGTGGAAAATTCTCTGGGGAAAAATCCTCGAAGAAAAGCTCGTCGCGCCATCTATGGGACGCCCATATGTACGAGAATAAGTTCAGGGCCGTGAAAGTTCAATAAATTGAAATCGTTTCTAGAGGTAAACTAAAGCGCAACCAGCAAGGTAGGCATTTACCGAGCAATTTGGATTTATATCGTCGCGCCTACGTTGCATAGTCGAAAGGGCTTCTGCAAGCGCCAGCAACGTCCTGCATAATTGACCGATTATAGGCCGATATGACAGAACGGTTGCGAAATTGTTCTAAATATAAGGCAGCGAATTTGATCGAAAAGCCGCCGCCGAGGCCGGGCTGTTCGGCGCTTTCGGCGGCGTGATATCCGGCTGCCAGATCGTCGCAGCTAATTTAAATGAATTTAACATTCATATTCAATCCGCAGGGAAGGTACATTACCAAGTACAAGCCACGCGATTGGAAGCAATCAAAATATTATGTCTTCTTTGATAACATTTCAGCAGCTATATATAATATTTAAAGGATCAATATTATCAAAACTACATTACATTTACGCATTAGCGCCTCCTGTCGGTGTTGATTGTCATTTGTCACCGTATATGAGTAACATTATCGGTAATATAAAAAATGTAGATGATCGCTCGTTTTAGTATCACGAATATGGAATGAAAAACTCTAGAACTGTACAAAATCTAGCGCGTTGCATAATATTTTGCATAAAATGGTACCTCGTTTCACATGCGTTCAAATAGATTATGCTTCGTTGTCATGACTCCGTTTCGCCAGTTCGTTCGCCAACATTCGGCGCCCGCATTCGTCCTAATCACCAGCGAGTGGAGAGATAGAGGCACACTGCTTATAATAGGCATCAGTGCTGTAGGTCGATATACATGTAGTCTGCTAACAGGATCACGGGAATATTTGTTCGACATGCACTATATAAACCGCCGCTTGGAAAATTTCGCGAGTTCAAAAACAGCATCGATATATTATCCACGCGAATCGCACAGAAGTTCATCACCCATAAGCTCTTTGCTCGACAAAAACAATACTCGTTTCTATATATAACGATCAGTCTATATAAGATCCAGAGCTGAAATGGGGGAAAATGTGCGAGTTCCTTGGACAGAAGACACTAGCCAGGATATAAATAAATTCGCGGACCGGTTATAACTTCCGCGCTTTTTATAAACGACCTCTGCCACTCGATTCAATTATTTCGTGACACGAGTTAAATTTCGATACGCGATGCTGACGGAAATCTGATTAAGTGCGCACGTCATGAAATTCAGCGAATAGCAACGGAAAGCTTGCGTAACCGCGCGTATACGTTAAAGTTCAGCTTATTCATCATTGATACATCCTTGATGCATTGCATATAAATATGAACCGACGCTATCGTTAATACATTATGCATATATCACGAGTAATATCTAGAAGTCAAGAAGTCATGGCGCGTCCTTGGAGAAAATACGTGAATCGCCGCAGTAGCTAGCATGCAGTCGATCACAAGAAGACAAGCAACGCCACATTTCGGTCCGCCTCAAAGAAGCTAATTTCGTAAGATGATAATATGCAGAGTCGACCTCTATCAAAAGCCATAAACGCCGGACACTGCAACCAGGTACGTATGCGGCTCATTCACACGTTCGTCTACTCCACAAGCGCGATGGAAAGCCTAAAGTTTCAAGTTTTAAGCCTAAAGCCTAAAGTTTCACACGCTGAGTTTCAACCTCGCGAGACCAAAAATTATCAAACACGACAGATATTTTCCTCGCCGCCGCGCGAGACCGAAAACTTACATAAAATCGACCCCGCACACGTGAGATTCGTCCCCGCACACCGTGAGATTCGTGCTGAACACAAACTCCACGTCCGTGCTCAGCAGGAATCTCCCCGTATGCAGGGGCTTTTAGTGGTTCGGTATTGTAACACAGGACATCTTTCGAACGTGGAGAACTCGCCTGCATTGTCGACAGAATCTTATAATGGCTCGGACGAAGCCGTACTATCGAACGGTGATACAATTTAGGAGAACCTGACCTCAGTTTACGGTTCGTCTCGCAGGAGGTTATGTATGCTGGACGTAAACACGTTATAATAATAAAATCTCATAATATTCTGCGAAGTCGTAGCAGTGGCACAATTTAGGAAGACTTTCATCTCAGCGTTGGCCTCACAGAAGGTCACGCCATGCTACGTGGCAAAATGTCATGAAGATAAAATCACAACAACACAACCTGGAGGCCGAAAGGCAGGCATGTAATGCTTGGCCATCGTGAACTCAGATATATAAATGTGATATTAAAATAATAAACTGTGATGACAGTCGCGTCAGTAATGAATATCCAAGATAGCTATTAGGACTAGCCACTACCGCCACGTTGTGACTAGAATACGCTTTGACATCGTTACCGCGTTGCCTGACCGAAAACACGCCAATTTAACTAAATTACGCATCCAATTTTTCTACATACGGTGATGCATTACCGAGTTGGAATGGCTCATTTATGTTCATTGCACGATGCGTTCAGTGCTAACAGCGCGTGGATAGGCAGATATGCCATTACAGGTAGGCCTACTATAGTAGAACAAGCTGACGCAAGGCACTCTTAAATCGAACGTAGTCTAGAATTCTATGTCGGCGGTTATCTTACAGGACGGCTCGCTCAGACATCCTCAAACACCTTTCAAAGATAGCATGCAAGCAGGCTGCCGCATGTTATGTTTTAGTCGCCGCCTCTTCAAAGCGTGCTAGCGCCGTTAAACCCCCAAAGCACACTGAGCTTCGCGCGGCCACTCGATGAATACGCAATCAGCCGCGATCTCGGACGACAATTTACTCGAAATTTTCACGTTCATTTTTAGCCTTAATTAAAACGAATTCGCTGCATTAGCATTTTCATGCCTCTCCTCGACGGCCAGCATCTTCACGCATATGTTTGCCCTAATTGGGTGTGAGCTCGAGCGATCGTAATTTGGGTCCTAATTTGGACGCGACTCGGGTACCACAAAGTGACGTGCCGAGCAGCTTCGCCTCGCATCGTAGTCACTCGGCTGCCTTCGATAGCACGTATCGTCAACCACAGAATAAATCGCTTATTAGTGCAGCAGCCGCAAGGCTGATTGAGAGAAGCCTATCCGAATACAACCCGTGATGAACAGCACTGATGTTGACGTGATTGGCAAGGTGCGACAGATATGGCTTTATCCATGGCATCTGCCCCCCGTTTTGCTTTTACGCTTTACTTAATATATGTATATACATGTATATATATATATATATATATATATATATATATATATATATATATATATTATTATATATATTATATATATCAACGCATGCCACGCACGCACGCACGCACGCACGCACGCACGCACGCACGCACGCACGCACACACACACACACATACGCACGCGCAACACACACGCTGCAGGCATCCATCCATCCTCTACCTATCCATCCATACATCCATACATCCATTTATACATTCATCCGTACATCGATCCATACATCCATCCACAGATCCATCCATCCATCCATTCATCCATCCATCCATTCATCCACACATCCATCCATCCATTCATCCATCCATCCATTCATCCACACATCCATCCATCCATTCATCCATCCATCCATTGATGCATCTATCCATTCATCCATCCATCCATCCATTCATTGATCTATTCATCCATGCCTACGTCTATCCGTCCATTCGTTCATCCGTCTATTAGTTCATCCGTCCATCCGCCTATCCGCCTATCCGCCTATCCGTCCATCCGTCTATCCGTCTTTTTGTCCGCCCACACATTTGTCCGTCCGTCCGTTCGATTGTCCGTCTGTCCGTCAATCCGCCCATCCGTCCGTCCGTTCGTCCATTTATTTCCCAATACGTTCATTGGTCCGTCCATACGTCCATCCTTACGTCCATCCACCCGTTCATCCGCCTATCTATGCTGTTACAGCGTGCCGCTACGTTACACTACCTTGCACCTCACCATCATAGCAACATTTTATTCGCGCCGCTATATGTTACAAATTACGTCCTAGGGTACTTACGCGAGCTGAAGCAATGTGCAGGACACTGGACGACGCTATACCCCTGTTGCAAACTAGACGCCGCTGTCAAAAACGGCTGTCGTATCGTCGTGCACTGTAGCCGTGTAGCCGGAGCTGCGACACTATGCATTCGCATTCACCGACAACGCGCGGGTGAGAATGAGCTTGCGCCGCGGCGTGTTCGACTGCGCGCACCACTACCAGACGCCGTCAGTCGATAGTGCGTCCTTTCCGCAGCGCCATGCACACCGGCACTGCTGCTCCGTATAACGATGTATATATCGAGTAACTATATCGAGTAATAAAGTAATAAAGTAATGGACGAATCCTTGTATCTCATCTCCAGTGTACTTGGCAACAGCATGCTAACGTGGTTTATATCCCGCCATGGGAATAAGGAGCGAGAGAGTGGGAGAATGAGAGAAAAATAGAGTGAGTGAGTGAGTGAGTGAGTGAGTGAGTGAGTGAGTGAGTGAGTGAGTGAGTGAGTGAGTGAGTGAGTGAGTGAGTGAGTGAGTGAGTCACCCATGCACACCACGCTCGTTCGCACACTTGTTGAGGTGCGACGTACGTGAGAATACCATTTTTTATTTTGATACTTCATTCTCCGCTTCACTCAGTCTACTACTGCTCCTGTGTTATGTTACAGTCTATAGTCGTCATAATGAACACTTTTGTGAAATGGAAGGTCAACATAATTAAAGATATGAAAACTTATTAATCGAATATTACGTTTTTACAAAAAAACATGCATGCGTAACTGATCGCCAACTGGTCGGCATTGCTGTACCAATGGAAAGCATTTACGGCGGGCACGGTAAAATACAAATCTATGAATGCAGTATCAAAATCGCCAAAATTCCCGTCCGCATCCCACTGGCTACTATCTCATACTAACAATGGTTAGAATGTGATCTGTGGTGGCCATTCTACAAACTCAACCGTAAACACGCGAGTCCCTTCACTGCGTACACACAGTACGAGAAGGGTACGCGCGATCGCAGCTTGAACTTCCTCTCGTCCTCGATGAAGGAGAAACGTCAGCTTGAAAAAGCCTCAGTGCTGCCTTTTGATGTCGCATTGCCAACTTCGTATTTAATTAGAAGATTTCGTAACCGGATAAGGCCACACATTGTTCGGGTGAAGGTAGCTTTCTTTGAGCAGTAGCCCATTGGTAATGGAAGGGAGGCGTATTACTCTTCACAACGTACAGTGGACCAGGCTCCTTGTATACATTTGCTTCTCCGTTGGCTCTCTTTATCATTCAATATTTGATGCTTTATTTTTTTAGTATTCTTTCTCTCCCCCTCTTTCCCTCGATCCTCTTGCGCTCTCTCTCTCTCTCTCTCTCTCTCTCTCTCTCTCTCTCTCTCTCTCTCTCTCTCTCTCTCTCTCTTTCTCTCTCTCTCTCTATTCTCGCGCTCTCTCTCTCTCTCGGCCTTTTTGTCTGTCTATCTCTCGGGCGCGCGCGCTCTCTCCCTCTCTCTCTCGTTTTGCCTCTCTCCCTCTCTCCCTCCATTGCACACCCCGCACTCTTCATTCCCCCTCTCGCTCTCTCTTGCGTTTGCATGCTCTCATCCACTCACCCAGATCTCTTTTTCTCTCTCCCTCTATCACTCCCCTTCTCCCTCCCCCTCACCTCGTTCATGCGATTTCCCAGCTCGCTGTATCCATCTTGCACCGACTGCCTCAACCATTGAAAGCTCTTCCTCAACCGTCTCACCGATCCAGCCGTTGTCATGATCGTCAAAGGGTTAACCTTCTCTAGGAACACCGTTTCTAATTCCTTGATAATCTTAGAGAGAGAGAAAGAGAGAGAGAGAGAGAGAAACAGACACACCGGCGCGCACTGGCGACCGACATTATGCGACAGACATCTTCCAGCGCGCCGAAAACCTGCGTCACCGTAAAGTACGGAGCGCCTAAAACACTTAGCGATACAATAACGCTTGCCATCACTCGATATCGATCGATGGCTGCCTGTAAACAGATGACGCGCACCGATGGGTGATGTCGGCGCGCTGTGCAAAGAAATCGGAAGGCGACTGATTTCATATCCCTGTTCAGGCCTACAGAATATAGGCGAATTCGGTCAGAATATAAGCAAATTAGGGTATCACCTACCGCAATGCTTCTGTCATTTAGGAAGCCCGATGTAGACACATACATGTATCAAATAATGTCATCATATATGTGGACATTTTGACGTAAAGCAAGTGGTCGCTTCTCAGTCTGTACTGACTAAATAACAAACGCTCGCTCGTGTTTGCGCGCACACGCACGAGGCCGCATACTCGTCATTTCTCCAAACGCGGTTCGTAACAGATCTCTACAACGTGTCGACCGAGCTCAAAAGTAAGTTAGTTGCTCAGAGCCTAAATCAATATAGAGCCAATCACTGAATTATCCTGCCAGTCATGTCCGACCAATCCGGAATGCAAATTGTAAAACAACATTGATGATAAATAGATTTCAATGTAGCAACGAGCGATAATATTTAGCACCCATCCATCAGCATTGACAATTAACTCAGCAATTCCGCAAAATCTTACTCGCGTCCATCATCTCATCGCATTTATCCGAACGCAAATCAAAACAAACGAAACGGATGGCAATTGAATGATTGAGCCTATTAGCAAGAGATAAAACGAGTCAGGTGAGAACAAGGAACCGCGTAATGGGCTAGGTGTAGTAAGCCTGCACAAAGTCGTGTGTGTGTAAGCTGGGTTTGACACAAATGCCAATGCTCTGTATTCGAGAAGCCGCATGGTCGTTTCGTCATGAGCATAGGGCAGTGACAAGGACACGCCTGTGCTGACACGAGGGCTGCCTAGACGAGCGGAGACCCGGGTCATCGCTCGCGCTAAGTGTTAAGGGACACGCAATCAATTTAGCGAAGAATACATGTGATAAAGATGTGAGGGTAAGCTTTATGAATGACCATTTAGACATATAGACAAAATGGCGGCTAATGTACTGTTAAGCCGATTAGCGTGGAAGCCATACTAAATACAAAGCACCGTACTTTGCTAACATTATGTATACTAACTACTACCCAGCCACAGTCACGGACAATTCATATTTACAGATGGGCAGTCAGGCAGGCGGACTAGCAATTAAGCAGACAGACGAACAGACCGACCGACCGACCGACCGACCGACCGACCGACCGACCGACCGAGCGACCGACCGACCGACCGACCGAGCGACCGAGCAACCGACCGACCGACCGACCGACAGACGGACGGACGGACGGACAGACAGACCGACAGACAGACAGACAGACAGACAGACAGACAGACAGACAGCCAGCGAGCCAGCCGGCTGTGAATCATAGCTATTAACTTCGGAGCTTTGTAATAATAGCAGTGCAATATTTTTTTGCTCGACGAACAGCAACCGTTATACGTCTAGTGTCGCCTCCCCTCTATTATGGTTTATGCCTTGCAACGTAAGAGCAGAATATTTAAATATTGTATCATTCACAGTAACTTTGGTTGAACCAGATGAGACGGGATACTAGAGAAGCGTTGCCGAAAGGAGGTGTTAATCCCAAGCGCTATAAGCGCAGATGTTGCGCGCAGTTCCGCGGCAAGGCGCACGCGACCGCGGGAACGTCGTGCACGACTATGCACTGCTGGCAGCTATGGATCCGTGCGCCGAATGCATAGGCCGGCGCACGGATCCATAGGCCATAGCCTGCCCAGCGAACGAGTCGACAGTAGGTTTAGGCCAATAGAAGTGAAGCCACCCTCAGGGTGGCATGAGGTGTTCGCTTAAACTAATTAGATTTGTAACTTCATTAGCCCAAATACAGAACTGTCTCCTCGGTTCGTCCCTGCCTGATCTAATGTGTGCACCCACTGATCTGACTGTGTAATGCAAATGTAGGCCAGGTATCCAGTCTTCTAACATTGAACCACACGCAGGGCCTTTGGTTTGGCTAACAGGAGCTTAGCCTGGTTTAATCTACTGACTCAGCGCGCCTGAGAGTACTGCCACGCCGACGAAAGAGCCGCTGAAAGTACACAATGCTAAACATTGGTTAGCAAGCAAGTCTACGGCAATCCTGGCAGAGGGTCATTACACAGTGAACAGGGTACAGACAGAAGCGAAGTCCGCTCATAGTGTAATGTCCAACAGCGACTAAATCACATAATGGCCAAAAACATTTAAATAACGTGAGGCAGAATAGATAGCGAATAAAACACACATAACAGTCCCATAATAATCATGCTGATAGACGAGAAAATAATGAAAATAATTAGTAGTCACGGGAGGACGGAGGAGTGGAAGTGGAGGAGTGGAATAATGATACATAAGACTATCATACCCGACATGTGTTTTCCATCGTAACAGCTAGCATAACAGCGCTTGTCAATGTGGCTTCATATTGATCGTCAACTAAGCAATAGAATTCGTACAAACTCAAACTAACACAAACAGGCAAGAACATCAACTTACTAACTGCTGCCTCCTGTAGGCTCTGATACCTACTAACTAGACTAACACGCGCAGACGATCCGCCTGTGCAGGCCCAAGCTACTCTGTCGTAGAGAATAGTATGAGTAGTAGAAATAGTAACAAGGTTCAAATTCAAAAACAATGAAGATTTCATATTTACGTAGACTCACCTAATATTTGTAAATCGTTACTCCATAGGGAAATTATTCTGGCGCTCTTATAACATAGTACTTACAGAGCGCGATGTAGTCACATAGTGATGGTTACAATCATTATGAAGAGCTAATAAATCACGCCACAAACGAAAAAAAGGGGGAAAGTAGCTCCAATTTCCTCACGGCCAATCATATATTTATTCTACCATACTGAGGCCTGTGGGAGACTATGGTTAACCGCTCGCGCGAATATCCCGCCTAGTACGTATCCTGTATAGAGACAGCTTTGTAGTACTATAGCCCAAGCTTACTTCGCGCTATCTCTTAACTGGCCGCTCTCCTTCTTTCTTACCAGAAATCCAGGGAAATTCCAATCCGAGATCGGAATCCGAAGAATGTATCCGACTACTTATCTTTTTTCGCTCGACGTGACATGTCCGCTGGGAAGCAGGCTTATGCTTGTCCGGCTAAACATGCGGAGTTATGAATGCGTCCCGTCGCTCGCCTGAGGCGGCTGTCCAAGAATGTGCGCTGAATTCGGAGTGTCGCGCCTGCTTCGTTGAATGTGACTCGGGCCTACCCAAGTTTTAACTTCGAGGCTCTCCAGCTAGACCGCCCTCCTCCAAACACGCCCCCACTGGCGCGCGCTGTGGCCTTCTGAGCAGCCCTCACCACCTTCTTCTTATCGCGCGCGCGCGCTCTCTTGTCCACGCTAGCTTAGTGTGCATCCTCGGAGGGGGTGTGCCGGTAGTTAGTGTAGCATCGACCCGCTCCACACTCGTGCCGCGTCGCTCAGCTGTCCAGCGCGTCGAAATACCGCAAGCGGCCGCAAAACGTCTTCAAGCTCGCCGCTGGCCATGCACTCTCTCCGGCGCAGGCGCGTGTACGTGACGGGCGCAACTCTCGCGACCTTGGTAGTTTTTCCACTAGCAAGGCACAGGCACTTGAAGCGTCAATAGCAATATAATGCTAACTAAATACACATCGCTGTATTTATATCCGATTTCAAAAGAAATACTCATCCAACAGTCGGTAAATTTTATTAGTGAAATTCTTAATGTTTCTATACTATAGCATAGGCTAGGCCCTACTCTGTTTCAAGCCTTAACGGATATGAAAAAAGATTTGCGCAAGCCGTTAATGCAGAAGGTTTGTGCGGCCGGCTCATGGGAGAGTTCATATAACATCACGTACGACCTTACAGCCGCCGACGCACTGATTCTGCTGTGGGAGCATCAATACGGCTGCTGCTGCGGCTGACGCCACACGGTGGCGGGGTTCTTTTTGCCCAGAGAGGGTCTAGATGGGATTCCTCAGTCTACAACAACTCCAAATCAACGCCTTAGCAATGAAGGCTTCAGGGGACCAACATGGTCATACGAGAGATATACAGAAACCCTGACGTCAACGATTCCAGCTACACTGGTACGGGGAGCTTAACTCTTCTCAAGATATCTTCGCTACAGGCTAAGAAGTTATAGTTAGGGGTGCAAGGTGTCGAACTCTCGCCAGCCGCGGAGCAGTCTAAAGGCCGAATGGCCCGTATCCTTGTGTGGAAAATCTTCTCTGGATCACCGGGGTCGAAGAAAAGCGCTGCGTCGCGCCATCTTAAATGGGACGCCATTATGTACGAGAATAAGTCAGGGCGTGAAATTCAATAAATTGAAAAATGCCGCCTTTTCTAGAGGAAAACCTAAGGAGGAGCGCTAGCGGCACGGAACGCGGATAGACAACCAGCAAGGTAGGCATTTAACGAGCAATTGAATTATTCTCGCTCCTACGTGCAATAGTCCGATAAGCTTCGTCTGCAAGCGCCACAACGTCCTCACACCTTGACGGCGAGTTATAGGCCGATATGACAGAACGGCGTGGAATTGTTCTAAATTTATAGAGGCAAGCGAAATCTTGAATCAAAAAGGCGCCGCGAGGCACGAGCGGCTGTTCAGCTCCGCTTCGCGCGGCATATCCCGGGCTGCAGATCGTCGATCTAATTTAAATTGATTAACCGCAATGCATTTCAATCCCAGGCAGCGTAACATTAACAAGTAACAACCACGCGATTGGAAGCATCAAAAATATTAGGTCCTTCGTTTGATAACATTTCAGCAGCTATAAATATAATATTTAAAGGATCGCAATAATTTATCAAAACATACATTACATTTAGCGATTAGCGCTCCGTCGGTGTTGGATTGTCATTTGTCACGTATATGAGTAACATTAGTCGTAATATAACAAATTAGATGATCGCTCGTTTTTAGGTATCACGAATATGGAATGGAAATACAAACTCTAGAAACTGTAAATCTAGCGCGATATGCATCATATTTTGCATAAAATGGCGACCGTTCGGTTTCACATGGCCGTTCAAATTAGATTATGCTTCGTTGCAGTGACCTACCGGTTTCGCCCCATTCGTTCGCGAGCAATCATCGGGCCGCATTCGTCCTAATCACCAGCGAGTGGAGAGATAGAGGCACACTGCTTATATAGGCAGTCAGTGCTGTAGGTCGATATACCATGTAGTCTGCTAACAGGATCACCGGGAATATTTTGTTCGGACATGCACTATAATGAAACCGCGCCCTTGAAAATTTCGCGAGTTCAAAAACAGCATCCGAATATACTCCCGCGAATCGCACAGAAGTGTTCATCACTCGCATAAGCTCTTTTGCTCGACAAAAACATACTCGTTCTAATATATAGAGATCGAGTCTTAGTATAAGATCCCAGAGCTGAATGGGGAAAATGTGCGAGTTTTCCTTGGACAGAAACACTAGGCAGGATATAAAAAAACTTCGCGACGGTATACTGTCCGGCGCTTTTATAAAACGACCTCTGGCCCACTCGATTCGAAATTAATTGTGACACGAGTTAAATCTCGATACCGATGTGACGGAAATCTGATTAAGTGGCGCACCGTATCATGAAAATCAGCGAGAATAGCAACGGAAAGCTTTGCGTAACCGCGCGTGAATAACGTTAAGAGTATTCAGCTTTCATCAATTTGATGAACATCCTTGATGGGCCAGTTGCATTGAAATAT
>NW_014577631.1:21230-27109 GCF_000485595.1 Priapulus caudatus | reverse complement strand
CAGCGCTCAGTCAGAGGCTAGCTCTGAACAACTCCCGGGGGTGCTGCGTACAACTTCGTTACGTTCGGGATAAAGTCAGCGCGGGTACTTCAGCGGCTTATAGAGCAAGGACAAGTGACCTCCAGGGGCGTTGCGTTTACTATGGAGACAGGTATTGCGTCAGCGGCAAGGACCAAGCGGACACGTGCGAGCAATCTCGGCAGCGCCTCTTGCACGACTCAACGACCGGGATCGATGTAGGTGGAAAAAGTGCCAACTTCGCAAATCCCAGCGTTGAGTACTTGGGAATCGGCTATCAGGATGGATTGGAAGGGTCCGAACGTGGGATGCGTCGCAATGCCGGAAACGGATTACGTGTCAGGTCTCCGCTCCTTCCTGGATTCCGTCAAGTTCTCGGAAGTTGCTAGACGACCCTGTCGGTGGTAGGCGAGCCTTTGCACCGCCTAACCAGAAGATCGTACCTTTGGGCACTGGGTGCAGGAGGAGAGAGGTTCAATGACGGCTGAAGGACATGTTACGGCAGACGCGTTTAGCCCATATGATTTCTTCGTTACGCTGAGGCATTGTACAGACGCAGAGTCAGCATCGGATGGAGCAGTATGTGTTCATCGTACCAGGACGGGAGCAGCGCGCGATTTGCAACGTGTCGAGACTTCAACAATGTCCCAGCGATATTACAGGCAGTTCAGAAGGAGCCTGGTATCATATTCTGAGCTGGCCTCAGTAGGAAGTGTCTACCAGCATCTGGGGAGGCGCAAATTCACGCTTGTGACGGCATTCAAGGCCTCTGAATAATCGGATGTTCGGTGCGCAGGAGGGAGACTGCCAGCGCTTGCCAGACGAACGCCTCGCAGTTGGGCGTTATCTGGTCAGTTTCGATTACGAGATCGAATGCGAAGACTGCGACGCACGGCACGCCGATGCTCTATAGTCGACTACCTTACCGGTCGCGCATTTCGACGGGAGGAAGTAGAGGCGACTTGACTTAGTGTGCGCGATCCGGTCTTGAGCCTACAAGTTAAGCAGGGACGCAGGATCATGCCAGGAATCGGAACGACCCGGTATCTCTCAGGTTATTGCGAGTACACACGCGAAGGGTGGCCACGCTGAACATTCAGCAGGAAGGAACGCGAATTGGCAGATTCGCAATGAGGGAGGTCACTATGCATCTGTCAACGGATGCTACTGAACGGATATGGAGGAGGATCCGTTTAGATGGGATAGATTCACGGCGGATGCTTCCGCGCTCAAGTTCTGGAGATACTACATTCCGGGCACTTCGGGATGAGGCGATGAGCGCTGTGCTCGCATGTGTTTCTGGCGAATATCGATGACGACTCGGAGAACCTGCCGCATGCTTGGCTGCTGGCCGAACATCGACACGCTCAAAACGGCGGGGTACACCGTGGTAATGTTACAGAGGCATGGAGTCGACTAACCTGGATCACGGCCATCACTTCTGGGTTCGATTGGATAGTCTAAGTCGATCTTACTCGAAGGTATCCTGATCCTCAACCAGGCTTACGCAAAGAACATCGACTGCTGCGAGAGGACTTTGCCGACTTTGGCTATCCTCACAGCTGATTGTTCACTGACATGGATTACGGTTCCATTCGCGGATTCAGCTGCGTGCAGGGACACGGCCATCACTATCTACGGCGCGCCGTATTCTGCTTACGAACGGCGCCGTGAGAGACTGTTTCACGTTCAAGAAGCAATGGAAGTGGCAAGTTTCCTCGAAGCATAGCTGCTTGCGAGTCCTGATCAGTTTCGTGAACGTCGACGTCCTGCGGTACTCGCAGCGGAACTGTCAAAGCGACAAATCCGCACCAAGTTCGAGTTGCTGACCTTCCCGCACGGCGTGGCCAAGGGAGGGCAGCATGAGAGCCAAGTCTCACGACAAGAGTGCAAGCTTATCCCATTACGTAATGGCTGTGGGGATTCTAGTGGTCGCGCAGGGGGTACTTACGGCCAAGACGTGATCGGCCACGTATGGTGCAGCGATCATAAGGAACGACTGGGCAGTCGAAGCTCAACGCTCGGGTAATCCCAGGAGGGACCGACGTAGGCGACGAACGTGGGAACAGTTAGCCTCGGTATTAGCGGTCCGACGAGGGACTACGGCGGGAAGGAAACAGTCCCATGGACACAGACATTTGTCGGACTATTCTGGATGCATGTGGGATCCAGCCTTTCCAGGAACCCGATTCCGAACAGTGCGAGAGGGAGAGCTAAGCGATACCAGTTTGAGGAACCTCCGGACCGGAATCGTGCGCGAGTCGAACACGTGGGTCAAGCACCCGGAAACGTCTAATCTTCAGCGCTACGTGCTTCCGGAGAGAGTATCTCAGGGCTCGCGGGGAGGTTGTTGTGGCGATGCAGAATATGTGAAATTCGCGAAACTGCAGAAGCTGACTAGGGATAGAATAGGCTGCGCACGGGCTTTGGGCGAGATGGATGCTCCAGTAATAACACGAGGTTCTTTCGAAGAACCGTGACGAAACGGGACCCAGGGCAGTTTATTCCTGAGCCGAGAGAGAGAGCGTGGTTTTTCTAATTTGTAAAGAACTGACCTAGATAGTGGGGTAGCGTTATAGGCAGTGCTTATGCGTCGTATCAGTTGATTGTACATAACGGGGTATAGAGTGGGTTGTCATAAAAATTTTATCAAAATCTTATTGATCTTGCATAATGATCTCTTCAAGAGTATTGGTTTTACGACGAAGTGAGCTAGATTGTAAGCTAACAGTATAGCATGCAGCCTAAAGACCAGACTTCTATACTTCAACCAGCCACGGCACGGACCTGAGCCCGTTGTCAGAAACAAAAGTCTTGCCATTTTTCTTAACATTAACCTTTTCTCATAAACCGTTGCCAGAAACATGTAAAATAACAAGTTTTTTATACGCAGTGAATTGAGGTCCGGTCTACGAATAAAAGGTAATGTTAGGACTAATGTCAAAACCAATTTTGTGACACACACCGCCGAATAGCGCATCCTCTTAGGATTAGGGTAACTCCTGATGTAGACTCTCCTCCACTGGTTGGCGTGTTCGTGTTTGCAGTGTATAGTGGTCAAGAGTTGTGCCAATAGTAAGGTGTCTGACGTACTACAGCTTTAATTGTGACTATATACAACATGTTCTGCTTGCATCTATGACAAATACGACATACGCATATACGCTCTCCTGTGACACTATTTGTCATAGGAAGATTCTTCCTATGACAAATATTGTGTAGCGTATATGCTTATGTCGTATTTGTCATAGATGCAAGCAGAACATGTTGCGATACCATATATCAAGAGCTATTAATACATTATTATATGGCATTATTAGCTCAGGTATTATTACCGCTTGAATATATATGTAAATGTATTGCGTAACGCGAATGTTAAAAAATATTTGTCATAGAAAGAATCTTCATATGAGAAATAGTGTCATAGGAGAGCGTATATGCGTATGTCGTATTTGTCATAGATGCAAGCAGAACATGTTGAAATATACCTATTCCTTGTTGTATATCTAATCCAGCAAAACATCGGCGTACTTTACACGACGTACAACATGTAACCATGATGTATCTCACATAGTGATTAGCATGCAATATTCTAGTTCAAGATAAGGTTCAAATTCATGATCAAGTTCCAGCTAACAATATACTTACATTTGGAACAATAATAGCATATATAAGGGTGGAAAAATTATATAATAAATTTGTCAATAATTATAAGTAACACAGGAGTTCTTGTATTATAAGAGAATACATGCGACTATAGAAATGAGATATACATAGTATGCTTTAGATAATGCATCACGGTCATCAAGGAGGAAATAATACGACGCCACTTTTCCGTATACACAATGAGTATCACGTACCACCTACTAGTCATACCAATACGATTTTAGTGTGCAATGAGAAACACCTGGGCGTACTTTATACACAGTGCGTAGCACGTAATTTTGGCGTACTGAACACAGTGTTCAACACGTAACCTTGGCGCATGTTAAATGGTCAATATTCAAATTGGGCATATGTACCTCACGGACGGGTCAGCATGTAAATTTTCATTTTCATTTTTAACTGCATGGTCAACAGGCCTTGTACGTAATCTGGGTAAAACAAACAGAGTAGGTTGGTTATATACTCTGTTGCATGGGTTACATTATTATATCTATATGTAATATCAGGAGTGAATAATGATTATTATTATAATTATCTATTATAATACATTAAATAAGTTCATTCGGTTGGTAGAATAATATAAATAACAAAGTTAATTTTTACTCAACCGTGCTGGTTTGAAACGTACCGCTGACGTTTCGCCTCCTGTCAGGAAGCTTTCTCAAAGCAAACTGATGTTAATCAGTTTTGACCACCAGATGGTGTGGTGGTCAATAGCTTAGTCCACACGTGACTAAGCCTGTATCCCCCCTCGTCCCGGTTGATGTTTGGGGTCTTGCGGATCCAGATGGCCTCCTTGATCCAGCGCCTGATTTTGTTAGGCTCGCGATCGATGATCTTCGAATTCTCTCAATCGATGGTGTGGTTGTCCTTCGCTACATGATCAGTGATCGCGGATTTGGTGATTTCGGTAGCCGACTGTTTTCGTTGGGCCCTTGTGAACGATTTGGGTGCTACGGTGTCTATGTCCTTTTGGTGTTCTGTTAGGCGGGTTTTAAATTTTCAGCCGGTTTCTCCAATGTAACTTCTTTCACACATAGCACACGGTATCTTATAGACGCAGTCCGTAATGTTGTGCATGTCTGTTCTGTCTTTAGGATCCTGTTGTCCAACGAAAACAGTCGGCTACCGAAATCACCAAATCCGCGATCACTGATCATGTAGCGAAGGACAACCACACCATCGATTGGGAGAATTCGAAGATCATCGATCGCGAGCCTAACAAAATCAGGCGCTGAATCAAGGAGGCCATCTGGATCCGCAAGACCCCAAACATCAACCGGGACGAGGGGGGATACAGGCTTAGTCACGTGTGGACTAAGCTATTGACCACCACACCATCTGGTGGTCAAAACTGATTAACATCAGTTTGCTTTGAGAAAGCTTCCTGACAGGAGGCGAAACGTCAGCGGTACGTTTCAAACCAGCACGGTTGAGTAAAAATTAAATTTATTATTTCTATTATAATAATAATATATAATAATAATATAATAATATAATATGATAATAATTATCTATTATAATTCATTCCTGGTAATATATAGTAGGCCTAAGAGTGGCATCTTTCCTGTATATATCACACGCAGTGATTGTTACCGCTGCGCTGTTGGCGCTGCGTACGCATTGATCAGAATGCAGGCTTTCGAGCAGAGCGATCTGAGAAAAGTGCGCCACAACAAGGCAAGCAGACCTCAACTATACAGGCTCCGTAATCGCGAGGAAGGGACTATCGTGGCTCAAGGCGACGTGCGGGCCCATGTGATATTCTAATATAGTCCGGTCGTATAGTCCTCGTTGTCTCTACAATTCGCTGTCTCTACAAACCTGCCAGGAACGCCAGTTATATTCCCCCGTAATATCGCCCTCGGCTAACGGCGACACTTTATATACGCACGCACGATATTGTAAACACCGACGTATTTATTATCAAATTGGTACGCTACACCCTTCGTCTCCGAAATGCCTCATTACGAGATATTCCCACCGATTAGTAGTAATAAATTGGTTGATACGTATATGATTAGGAGTGTATAGGCCTATATCGACCATCCATCCGCGCGCGCGTGCGTGCGTGAGTGCGTGAGTGCGTGCGTGTGTGTGTGCGTGCGTGCGTGTGTGTGTGTGTGTGTGTGTGTGTGTGTGTGTGTGTTGACGAAGGTTGATCAACCTTCGTCACACATACGCATATACGCTCT
>NW_014577631.1:17998-21205 GCF_000485595.1 Priapulus caudatus | reverse complement strand
GGTGTCAGTGGTGTGTGTTGTGTGTGTGGTGTTGTGTGTTGTGTGTGTGTGTATGTGTGTGTGTGTGTGCATTGTGTGTGTGCATGTGTTTGTGTGTGTGGCGTGTGTGGGGTGGGCTCCATTTCATTATCTATGCTAGGTAAAAAAAAACATGTCGTTTCCCAGTTTCCAGTTAATTAAAATCACAATCTCGAATTTTGCGCGTCCCGATCGAATTTCATTCCGAATCACGAAAACTTTATCCGTATTTCTCACGGTTCTATGAACTATCTATTATTATTCACTCCTGAATATTAATTATATCGTCATGTGAAAAGTATAAACGTTAAAGAAACAAACATTTAATTTATTTTATTGTGGAATAACGGTGGTTTTTGTTCAAATTTTGTAGTCAAAGCAATTAATGCCATATATTCTTCCAATATTTCGATCGTGTAAATGGGACACGCGCGTCGAACTACCCACATTATATAGTACCATGTGCTAGCTTTGCCAGCCATTCCGGAAACTATTTCTATTTTTTCAGCGAAACTCATAATAAGCACGCGTAATTATATACATATATATTTATATACATGTAAATGGTCCTACAGTTTAATCATATAGGTATTTTTAGACTAATTTGCTTGACCAAGCGTTCGATTTTTTTTCTAAACACTTTGCAGCCAATGGCATATTTTTTTTGTATCATTTACTCCTGATATATATATATATATATATATATATATATATATATTGTATATTATAATTATAGGCCGTGGCTACGCATCCGGTCATATATTTCTTATGTGAACCCAACTATATTTTTTCAGTAAAAAACAATAAACAATAAGTTTTTACTTACCTTTAAGCATTTTATAAAAAAAAGCGTTTGAAGCAACAGTAAATCCAGTAAAATCAACGATTTGAAAGGGGGCGTGGCCTAATCGTGACGTGAATTTGGGAATCTGTGCTGAGCTTTGTAATGGATGACCGGACGCGCCAGGAGGGGGGGGGGCACTCGCCTCAGAACTGGGAAAAAGGGGGTGCCTCTGCATGGACCTTGAAAACCTGACCCTGTCGCAAACTGCTCTGCGCCCTAAAATACACCCTGTCCCAATATACTGCAATAAAAAGTATACCTTAATTGTTGCAATATTGGCTTGCTTATTGGTCCAATATCATCGGCCTGGTGATATTGGCCCAATATTGTTTTGCCAATTTCGGGCCGATATTGGACCAATATCTGCCTATATCGATCCAATATTGGCCTGGTAATAATATTGGTCCGATATTGATTTGCCAATATTGGGCCAATATCCGCTTACTTGCTGGGTATCCACAAAGACATGATACAAGATTGCGTGGCACAGCTTTGCTGAACATTGATCCTGAGCGCTGCGCGCGGATGAGACGCGCAGTTCCGCGAGATATGCGCACGCGACCGCGGGGATGTTCAAGTATGAAGCGCTGTCCGCAGTGGAGACGTGCGCCAAATTCGAGGCCCGGTGCCCGTCTCCACAACGGTCAGCGGATGGTCTGTAGTTTTAGAAGATAACAGTGAAGGCTTTGTTCTAAATAACAGTTATCGGCACATGCCGCTGTGCACAAACAACTAGAATGTAGAGCACAGGTGGGAAAGCGTACGGGATAGCCGAGTTTGTGCGTGACGTCACGACCATACTCTGAGGCTCTGAGCTAAGGAAACATATGCCGACCAAAGCGTACACGAGTAGTGGCAGCGCATTGCATGCCGGGATGAGCTGCTGCCTGCCTCCGATATCCATTTCGAGGCCCGCTAAGCCAAGCATAATGCACGCAGGAATGACGTCACACACACAGAGCTACGTTCCTTGGCTAAAACAATCGAGTAGCGCGGTTAGGGATTTTTGGAAGAACTTAAATATTCAAGGAATGACGCACTTGTTCACTTCCGAAAGCGAGTAAAAATGCCGAACTTTTCCACTTCGATGCGAAATGCATCGGCCGGGCCTTTCATTATTTACGAAAAGCAAACAGTATCGCCAAAGACCTACACGCAGTAACGGGTCACGTCGTTGACGTCCCATTCATGAATAATTTACGAAGAAGGCGTGGCTTATTCGGCTTACGAATATCGCGAAATGCGACGCAACGAAGGCGCGCAGTGCGCTATATAGCGTGTTATTTCGTAATTATGGCAAACTCTATCATAAGAAATGGTTCTAACGTAGCAAAATGCCCTATTTCCTGAGATCGGCGATTCCGTGGTCAATGGGTCCCCACATATAAAAATATCAGAGGTGCAGCGTAGACTGTGATTGGAAGACACAAAGTGTCAATCTTCGCCGAGCCTCGTCATCATGGCCGCATCACGTATAGACAACCCGCTCACGTGTCAACTCTGTCCACCAGCCAACTCGGTCCGTGTGGCGAGTTTACGCGTCTGGAGATCGGTGAGCTCGGCTCGTGGGATGAGTTGACCCTCCTGGAGATCGGTGAGCTCGCCTCGCCGGCTAACTCGTGTATTAACTCTAATATCTCGCGAACGATTTGGGTTACATTTCTAAAATTCTAGATACATATAAACACATGTCTTAGCTATGGTTTCAGTAAATTTTGAGTATATTGAAATATAAACACATGTCTTAGCTATGGTTTCTGTGAATTTTGAGTATATTGAAGCACGACTAACAGTATATATATATATATATATATATATATATATAGTAAGTAAGTAACGTACACACCGAACCGACCGTACCGTACGTAGTAAGTAAAGTAAAGTTCCTGTTCGCCCGTGAAGCCGCCGCTAGCTCATTCTCCTGCCTTTTGTTTGCGCAGCAAAGTCGTATGTTTTTTTCATGGCTTGAAGCTTAATCTTCTCTAGGTTTGCGATTTGGCCTCTCCAATACCTTTACCGAGTCATGCTAGCAATACTCCTCATCGTCGTCCTCATTACTAGTCGGCTGTAGTCGAAGCAGTTACTCTTGGCCAAGCATTGGTTCAGTTTAAAGCAGGGCGGTGTTTCTTGCGTTCGCTCACCTCCTTAGCCTCCTCATACAACTACATCAGGCAATCACAACTGTGTTACAGCTATCTAACAAAACTGTTGCATCATGCCAGCGAACTTCTCCGCCGATATGTTATTCGATTCGGCAATATCAAGCTTGAATCGGTTAGCACCTCTGGTGGTAGGAATGCGCTGAGGCAGCCATAAAAGGTTTGCAAACAGACACTTCAAAGTCG
>NW_014577631.1:10926-17973 GCF_000485595.1 Priapulus caudatus | reverse complement strand
TAGAAGTAAAGTCACACACGGAACACCCGTGTAGATATAAAAAATCAAGGTGATAAAATAAGGTGTTTAAAGTTTAATGACGCAGCTTTCGAGATACATCTCTTCATCAGGTCAGCAGACATTGGAATAGAGTCAAATAATCAAAAAACAAACAATGCGTGTATAGATAATCAAAACTGAATGATTCACACAATTTCGCGCGTTGCATGAATACGGACGACAAAAATTGTGTGTGTGTGGTGTGTGTGTGTGCCGTGCTATATACTATATATACTATATTATACTATTATATATATATATATAATTAACTATATGCGTGTTCTTGTCGTCCGTATTCCATGGCTGTAGCGACGCGATGACTACATGTAACTTCTTCGTTTCTTTTACATACTAAGCGCTTATTTCATTTTTTCTTCGTAACAAGCACCAGCGGATCACACACGTTCTTCTTTATTGTCTTATTTTTCTGCCTATGTCGTCTTATATACCATTAACGAAACGACCGTACTTTTACGAACGTATCTAACGAACCGTATCTACTTAACTGAAGACGAACCGTATCTGAACGATACGAATGCACAAACGATTCTGAACGTTCAATCTAAAAACAATCAAAGAACACATTTACTATTACTGTATTGTGCTATGCTGTATGTGTAGCTGCGCTATGTACAACCAAATTTCTGCGTAACAAGTCAAAGCACACGTGACGGCAATCACCGCAGCAAAGCTGTACTATTTAATTTAGAAATACATTAATAATTATCTATAACTAAATCCCTTACCACGCTGGGTTCATCAGCGGTTTAAAACCACATTAAATTTTGCTTCGTCTTCACCGTAACCACAATGGCCCGAAAAGAAAGCGCGCTCACCTGCCTTAGCAACTAACCAGATCAATGCGCTTGCGGCATCTGCTAAATAGTGCACCGCATAAACCGCGTTTAGCGCAGAGTTGTGACACATCCAGGCCCGATGAGGCTAACAGCACTCATTTCTAACTAAATGGTGACCAACAGCAACTGTTTTATACAGTCCGATGGGCACAGCTAAGCGTCATCCTTTTAGTCTATCTCGCTTAAATCACAACTCTAGCTCAGCTTCAAGTAGGCCACGCTTGTGCACAGGTCTCGGTGTAATAGTCCATTCTGGGTCTTGACTTGCACGACCGACCAATACCATCACCGGATGAGTAAGTCTGGTCGGGTGATCAGCCCAGAGGCCACTGGTAAACGTGCGAGTAGTCTCATTCACGAGAAGCACCAAGTTCCCTTCTGCGAAGTTCCTCTCGCGCTTCACCACTTCTGCCTCTCTGTAAGGTGCGGCAGATACTCCTTAATCCACCTGGTCCAAATACGTCAGCTAAATACTGGACTTGCGCGCCATCTCTGTCTATAAGTGTCTTGCTGCGAACAACTTCGGTGGTAAGCTCTGCCCGCATCTCATGCAGCAGCAGGGTTTCGGTGTTAAAGGTGCTGGGTCGTTAGGGTCGTCTGAGAGCTTCGTAGTGGTTACATTGAACAAGACCTTCAACTATGCCTCGAGAATAAGTGATAGTCTCTCGGTCGTCGATTGCGTTTGCTGGCTGACGATGTCGAGAGACAGCTCGGATCGGTTTTCGATTTGCCTTTCCCATACTCCACCACAGGAGGTGCCTGCGTGGGCTTGAATATCCACTGTACGTCTTGTTGCTAGTAGGTAGTCGGCCTTCTTCTTGCCTGATCCACTCCTTATGGCTTCATGTAAACTCCCGCTTACCCCAAACGAAGTTGCTTCCAATTATCGGATCTTGATGGCTCTTTTTGACTTCCCTCGTCGAGCAATAAATCGGTTGTAGTGCGTTGATGCAAACGAATCGGGTCAAGGCTGCCAAGCAAACCTCAGGTGCACTGGGTCGAGTGGCAGCGCACGTGAAGAGGCACCCCATATCTCTTCAGCTCGGTTTTCTAGCTCTCTTCACCTTGAGTGGCCGAAATAGTCAACACCCACTTCGGTGAATGGTGGCTGATTTGGGTAGACTCTATCTCTGGGGTAGGTCTGCCATGTATTGCCACACTAGCCGTGGTTGCTTCCTCTTCTTGCCAGGAGATGCAGTTCTAGTAAACGCCTCGTTTCACGGACACTCGGCCCTTTATGAGCCAGTAGGTTGCTCGTAAATTTTCCGCCTTAAGACTCTCTCGCACAGCACGACCAGTTATCTTGTGGAAATGTTCGATCATCAGTTTTAGCTCAACGTGATGATCTGGAAGGCAGAATGCGCAGGATGTTTGGGCTTGAGTCAGAACGTAGTGCCATTCGACAGGCGCGCACCGACTCTTAACAATTCCATCCGCTGACATCACAGGAGAGAGCTTCTTCTCTACGTTGTTGTTAGTTTCAGCGTCAGCGTGCAGCCTTCTCTGCATGTAGCCACTATACTAAGTGTATAGCTCTCTGGATTCTTTCACTGTTGACTGTTTCAATACGTTTTTACACCTCTGCACTTCCTTCCTCAGAATGTCTTTCACACGAAGGACTAATAGCTGACAGCTCGCCTTTAGTCTCATTGCCACGACCGAAAAACCTTTCAACAGTGGTCGACCGTCGTCTTGGTCGCTATTAGCTTCTGTAGCCTGTAGTTGAGCTAAATCTCCCTAGCCTTTCTTGATCCTGCAGCGGTAGGTATGTCTGTCAGTCAGGTGGCCTGGAGCTGGCACATAAGCTCCTCCTTGCTCCACAGGAAGGGTAGGACTTGCCGTCCAGCGTTCAGCAGTTTCATCTCGTCAGCTGACATAACCCCTAGAATATCAGATGCAGCGATTGTTGGTAGTAATTAGACGTGTCTCCATTGGGCTCGACGAAGAACCGTCATGTATGCTGTGGCCACGCTGTTCGCTACGGAAACGTCGGGAATCTCTGTTCCTTGCTTGCCAAGTAGTGCAGAACCTATTAGTACTATCTGTCCAGAACCACCAGATTGCTGACAGAGTGCCTACTCGAGCGTGCTTCCTACAAGCCTGTCGCAGCCTTTATAGCCAACTAGCGCTGGCTGGACACTCTAGCCTTGGAATGGTTGTTGCCTTTAATCGAGTGCTAGCCTGCTCTATGCCATCACTAGGCAGCAATGAATCCTGTCAGCATGGCTGCCACCATGCGCAAGTACGTAACTGCACCAATCCTTTCTCGTGACGCATTGGGATGAAGGTGGTGTAGCTGAAATGCGCACTGGGCCTCTAATCTGTCGCTTGCGCTTCAGACATCTTGAACTTTAAAGTCTCGCTTCTTTGGGAGATCTTGAAGCCTATCTGATCCATTTGATCCGCGACATACTTGGGGTATCGCTCATCCCAGTCAGCCTTCTGTCTGCACAGTTCTCTGGAACAATATCTTCGCTCGTATGATGAAAAGGTCCAACGAATCCCTAACGGGTGCATACACGGTACTTGTAAAGCCTCAACATCCTCTCTGGTGCTAGGAACATCCTTCACGGATACGTCGTAACCGAACTTGGTCGCCGTCTCTACTCTCCACAGCCACACCGAGGCGCTCTCCTCGGCAGGCAGACATCTTCCTCCAAGCTCCAAGCTGCTGGCTGCCTTAGCCACTCCGTCTCTGGTAGTGACATCATAACTCTGCGTGCAGTTACTGATAAACTCGTGGAGTTAATCCCCATGAGAGAAGTCACACGCTGCTTATCTGTCCCACTGCTCTTCTTCCGAGACAACGGACTTTAAGCAGTCATCGACGTAGAAATGTTCTTGTCCACAGTCTGTCACAGTTATTTACGTCAAAGTTACATCCTTGTTCCTCTGCGGCTGCGTTTAAGGGCAAAAGTGGTGCAGCTAGGGCTCCACTAGCCTTCAAACAGATGAGAGAAGTCCATTCTGTAAGTCTTGGGGTTGTTGGTGATGTTCGCCGCCCTCCCACCAAAGCGAAACGTAAGACAGTTCCCGGCCCTCGGGGTGCCACCTTCACCTGCCATAAAACATTCCCTCAATATCTGACATAAATGCTATAGGTTCCTGTCTAAATCTGAGCATCACGGCGATCAGCTTGGTTCATAAGATCAGCGTCCCTGACGGATCAGATCGTTGCGCGAGACTCCCTGCGGAACGCGGGGCAACAGTGTACACAACTGCTGACTTTCCGTTGGTTCCCGTGGAGGGAATAAAAAAACCAAAGCCGAGTGATGAGCAGCCGTACCAGATAGCTTCTTACGATAGGTCCAAGGCCACGCTGCACCTGAAGGTCTTGCACATGAGGCACATTGTCATTGTTCTACATCAGAGTAATTCTCTGATTTATAAGTCTCGTAGCAGCACCCATAGCCTTTCCTCGTTTCTTCTTGAGGTCGGTTGTCTCAGCTTCAGCAGCTGCAGCCTGATCCTCGTCACCCGGCATCTCTGGTCGTTGTTGTTGTTGTTGTTGTTGTTATCTCCACGATATCACAAAGTCCAGAGCGTGATTAACTTTAATGTAGCGAATGACTACATTAACTTCTTTGTTTCTTTTACATCTAAATGGCTTATTTATTTTTTCTTCGTAACAAGCACCAGCGGATCACACACGTTCCTCTTTATTTTCTGCCTATGTCGTCTTATATAACATAACGAACGACCGTATCTTTACGAACGTATCTGAACGAACGTATCTTACCGAACGAACGAACGTATCTGAACGAACGAACGTATCTGAACGAACGAACGCACGAACGATTATGAACGGTTAATCTGAAAACAAATTTAAAGAACACATTTACTATTTACTGTATGTGCTATGCTGTATGTGTAGCTCGCTATGAACAACAAATTTTCTGGTAATACAATTCAAATACACGTACGGCAATCACCGCAGAAGCTGCTACTATTAATTTAGAAATACATGAATAATTATCTATAAACTCAAATCCCTCACCACGCTGGGTTCGCCAGGGTTTTAAAAGCACATTAAATTTTGCGTCTTCACCGTAAGCCACAATGGCGAAAAAGAAATCGCGCGTCACCTGCCTTAGCAACTAACCGGTATCAATGCGCTGCTGCGCTGCTAAAGTAGTGCACCGCGTAACCGCGTAGCGGCAGGAGTTGTCACCAACACATGGCAACGCGCGAATTGTATGAATCATTCATTTTTGATTATCTATAACGCATTCTATTTGTTTTTGATTAATTGATTCTATTCCAATGTCTGCTGACAGGGCCGGCGGAGCCGGTCTGGCCAGTCCGGCCATGGCCGGACCAATAATTTTTCCGATCATTATTTTTTTCAAGCACAAATTTTCGTTATGCACAGATTGGATCTATAATTATTGCAATCCCGAGCATATAATGATCTGAAATCACATATAGTTTATGTATAAACGCATATATACTACTGCATGACGTTGTTTTCATGTTTATATACATTGACGTCATATGCGCACATGCGCAGTTTAACGGTTGGCAGCAAGCAGATGCGTGATATTGTTCGATACAAGCACACGCACGCACGCACGCACGTGATTCTGAACGGTTAATCTAAAAACAAATTCAAAGAACACATTTACTATTTACTGTATGTGCTATGCTGTATGTGTAGCTCGCTATGAACAACAAATTTTCTGGTAATACAATTCAAATACACGTACGGCAATCACCGCAGAAGCTGCTACTATTAATTTAGAAATACATTAATAATTATCTATAAACTCAAATCCCTTACCACGCTGGGTTCATCAGGGTTTTAAAACCACATTAAATTTTGCGTCTTCACCGTAAGCCACAATGGCGAAAAAGAAAGCGCGCGTCACCTGCCTTAGCAACTAACCAGTATCAATGCGCTGCTGCTCTGCTAAAATAGTGCACCGCATAACCGCGTAGCGGCAGGAGTTGTTACCAACATCCAGGCCCCGATGAGGCTAACAGCACTCATTTCCTAACTAAATGGTGACAACAGCAACTCGTTTATACAGTCCATGGGCACAGCTAAGGTCATCCTTTTAGTCTATGTCGCTTAAATCACACTAGCTCAGCTTCAAGTAGGCACAGCTTGTGCACAGGTCTCGTGTATAGTCCATTCTGTGTCTTGACTTGCACAGACCGGACCAATCCATCACCGGATGAGTAAGTCTGGGTGATCAGCCCCAGAGGCCACTGGTAACGTGGAGTAGTCTCATTCACGAGAAGCACCAAGTCTCCCTTCTGGAAGTTCCTCTCGCGCTTCAGCCACTTCTGCCTCTCCTGTAAGGTGGGCAGATACTCCTTAATCCACCTGGTCCAAAATACGTCAGCTAAATACTGGACTTGGCGCCATCTCTGTCTATAAGTGTCTTGCTGGACAAACTTTCCGGGTGGTAAGTCTGGCCCCGATCTCAGCAGCAGCAGGTGGTTCGGTGTTAAAGGTGCTGGGTCGTTAGGGTCGTCTGAGAGCTTCGTTAGTGGTCTACCATTGACAATACCTTCAACTATGCAGAATAAAGTTGATAGTCTCTCGTCGTCGATGGTTTGCTGGCTGACGATGTCTGAGAGGACAGCTCGGACGGTTTTGATTTGCCTTTCCCATACTCCACCCATATGGGAGGCTGCTGGTGGGTTGAATATCCACTGTACGTCTTGTTGTAGTAGGTAGTCGGCTATCTTCTGCTGATTCCACTCCTTTATGGCTTCATGTAACTCCCGCTTAGCCCCAACGAAGTTGGTTCCATTATCGGATCTGATGGTCTTTGAGTTCCCTCGTCGAGCAATAAATCGTTGTAGTGCGTTGATGAACGAATCGGTGTCAAGGCTGCAAGCAACCTCAGGGTGCACTGTTCGAGTGGCTAGGCACGTGAATAGGCACCCATATCTCTTCAGCTCGGTTTTCCTAGCTCTCTTCACCTTGAGTTGGCCGAAATAGTCAACACCCACTTCGGTGAATGGTGGCTGATTTGGGGTGACTCTATCTCTGGGTAGGTCTGCCATGTATTGCACACTAGGTGGTTGCTTCCTCTTCTTGCAGGAGATGCAGTTTATAACGGCTCGTTTCACCGACACTCGGCCCTTTATGATCCAGTAGGTTTGTCTAATTTCCGCTAAGACTCTCTCGGCACCAGCA
>NW_014577631.1:4158-10184 GCF_000485595.1 Priapulus caudatus | reverse complement strand
CAGATGAAGCGTGTGCGCATGGCCTCGTCTAGGGGGTCTTTAATGGATGCGAAGTCACATGTAACTGCATCTTGTCTGATGCGTGCTGCCAGCTCTTGAATCTTCTCTCCCGGTTTCCGCCGCATCTCCGACCAGAATCTAAATCGCTCCCGAACGACAAAGAGTTTGGGGTCGAACTGATTCTTCATGAATTCGGTGATCTCAGCCATGGTGATTTCATTGATGTTCTTCGGTGGCGTTTGCTGAGCAGCGAGGTTGCAGAGCAGCTTGTATGTCACCGTCGACTGGTTTGTTAGAAAAACCTGTGGCAGCTTTTCCTCTGGTATAGAGTTTTCTCCCGTATACGTGAGGAAACGCGCCTAGTAATCCGCCCATAGCTCCGAAGTTGGCTCAAATGCTGTAAAGCTAGGGATACTAACTTGCGGTGTTGTCATAGAACCTGGCTTGGTAATTGTTGTAATTAGCGCCTCCATTTGCTGTCGCTGTGCCGCTAGCTGTTGTTCATGCCTTTCCTGCTGCTGCTGCAGTTCCTGCTGAAACTGCTGTTGTTGCACCTGTTGTAAGCCCTGCTGGTGCTGCAGTAGCTCGAGCAGTTTCGCTGTATCTGACATCTTTCCCAGTACGCACGCAAACTCAGTGCTTGGACTCTCAGACTCTGTGGAAGTTACTGGCTCGTTGTAGCTATTAAACTTCCAACCTCAGAGTTGACTGGTGGCTAGAAACACCATCCTATCCCATCCTCGTCGCCACAAAATACTGTTGTATTTCTAGAAGTAAAGTCGTAAGAGCTGACGTATAATATATAAACTCAACAAAGGATTTATTCCAGCCGCACTCCAGCCATGGCTCCTGCCACGTAGTAGAGTGACCACCCAAGTACATGGCTTTAGGAAATAATATAGCGCCACCTATTGGGCCTAATATGGGCAAATGATACAATAATGTCACAATTAGTAAGTTGGTACGACATAACAGACAGACATGACAGACAGAAACTTGTGCATGACGTTTCGATGTCCCTGAGTTAAGGGGGGTCACCTTTCCGGCCAACACCAATCAAGCACTAGCTATGTGTTCGTAAGTTGGTAATATTTGCATTACTTATTGCTGGGCTGGCCCGCGAAAATAGGAGCAATTAGCTCTTAGGAGAGACCTGCACGTTCTCTCTCCCGAAGCGAATTCATCCCAGAACTTGAAAAGTCTGCCTTGCATTCGCACATATTTCTTTCGCTGCTGACGTTTCAGCTTTTTTTCTGAAAGTAATTTAAGCTGAATGCTGACGAATTTTGCTTCTTTGTGCAGCAGGTCAATCAACTCGTACAGCGCCAGCCGCGGCCTGTGCGCACGTTGGTTAAGGCGGAAGTGCCAGCCTTCCACGTCATTCACAACTGCTCAGGGTGTGTGTTTTTCATCAGAAATCGGACACGTTTCGTATTTTGAGAATTTCTTTGGTTTCTGCATATAATAAGATTCATACAATTTTCTTGTAATTACTCTACATATATACATACTGTGTGTTGCTATGCACTATATAGTATGCTGTATTTCTGGCAGCTATAAGTCGGAAAATTATTTCATTAATTCATTTTCGATTTTTGATAATTTTACATTTTTTCCCAAAAATTGATGTCCATATACAATTATTATACATGTATTTACTCAACATATTCACATACTATGTGCTCCTGCACATTACTATACGAAATTTTAGATATCTAGCAGCAGTGAACTATTTTTAATTTGAATGCAGAGAACAAATTACTTTGTTACGAAAAGACGGGCACGCGTCGAAAGTTTTGTACTTTTTGAAATTTTCAAATTTTTTCCAAATGTGACTGAGGAGAGAGAGAGAGGAGAAGAGAGAGAGAGAGAGGAGAGAGAGGGGAGATAGGAGAGAGGCTTTCACAGGACGAACTGGCGAGAGGAAGAGGAGAGAAAATAGTGTATGAAGGCATGTTGGAATGTCGAATTCAACAAACAAAAACAACAATTACAATTTTTAACTTCTCAAGTGTTAATAATGTGTTTTTATGTTTATATATTGTTATATCCTACTCCTATATGAGTATTATTATATGTTCAAATTATTATTATAGTTAATAAAAGAGGAAGAGAGAGGCAGTGAGTCCGTGTAAACCAACACGGTAGGAAAATCACGCGGTGAGCACGGCAATCGGCCCTATTATAACCGCACACAGAATCTGGTAACAACCGAATACCGACGACAAGAATCTCGTTTGGAAGTCCAATATGCCATATCCAGAAACACTGGTGCCTCAAGTCAGTGTTTTCAACCAGATTTCATCAGCGACGCCGGTTGGAACGTGGGGCGAGGTCCAAAGTAACCAGGTTGGCCCCAGCATCAGCTATCCATTAACATAATCTACTTAAACTTGTTCTTTCTGTAAATTCTTATTTCCCACTCAATTGGGATATGTAACTTATATGACTCTCCTAATTAAAACTGTTTATAACGGCTTGAAGTAAAAGAAATGTTACGTGTTCAGTGTTTATTGTTCATTGAAATTAGAAATTTTTACAATGTTCATACTCTAGACTAGCTTCTCTCTCTCTCTCATCTCTCCTCTCTCTCTCTCTCTCTTCTCTCTCTCTTCTCTCTCTCTCTCTCTCTTGCTAGGTCAAATTACAAGATTCTCCCGCTAGCTTTTCATTTGATAATTGGCATTGATACATTTACATCACACAACCACGCTGCTCGCGCGGCACGGCGCACGCGCACACGCAACACACACACACACACACACACACACACACACACACACACACACACAACACACACACACACACACACACACACACACAATCACACACACACAACAACACACTTATTATATATATATATAATATATATAATATTATATATACTGTTAGTCGTGCTTCAATATACTACAAAATTCACCGAAACTATAGCTAAGAACATGTGTTTATATGGTGCTTCAACTATACTCAAATTCACAGAAACCATAGCCTAAGACATGTGTTTTTATATGTTATCAGAATTTTGAACGCTGTAAATCAATCGTTCGCGAAGATATTAATTGCCTATGGCGATACCGCGCGTTATTAGCCTA
The DNA here is from genome assembly GCF_000485595.1 of Priapulus caudatus. Taxonomy (NCBI): domain Eukaryota; kingdom Metazoa; phylum Priapulida; class Priapulimorpha; order Priapulimorphida; family Priapulidae; genus Priapulus; species Priapulus caudatus. Next base: position 7,092 of record NW_014577631.1, on the reverse strand, counting down.
TGACACGATAGCGCGGTACGTATAATTTCTGGTAATTATTATTTAAACTATTCGTGCTTCAATAAAACTGCAAAAATTCACAGAAACCTATAGTTAAGGGGACATGTGTTTCATATGTATCTAGAATTTTTTTAGAATGTAACTCAAATCGTTCCGCGACGATATTAGCAGTTAGGGGTCGCGTGCTTGCAAACATCTCACGGAGTAGGGCCGCGAGGCGAGCTTACCGATCTCCAGGAGGGTCCACTCAGGTGGCATATGTTTCTATGGACACCTGCTGATCAGCGTGCACGTCAGTGTATCGTCACGCACGACTCGGACTGTCTCGATGTGAATGCAGTTATACGAAGCCTGCTGATGTGCTGGTGGTATGACGCATGCATCAGACTTTCCGTATATCAAAGAATGATGCAAAAACCCTCAACCATAACCCTAACCCCAACCCTAACCCTTAACCCTAAATCCCTTAACCCTAATTAAATTTACATTAACACTAATAAATTTAATCTTATGTAAAAAAAAAATTGTAATTGCTAAATAATTCATGTAAATATTGCGTTAATAGGGAAAAAATAGGTTAATTGATAAGCATAAAAAAAATAAATTAAAATAAAACATAAACAGAATGGGATTCAAACCAACGACCTCACAAGTTTAAAGCCTTAGGACACATAGCGATTCCTTGTACGGCTTGCCGGCGCGTATATGTTCCGCTCACGATTATTTAGAACGCCGTACGAGATTGCGGGTACAGTGGACACAACTGTCCTGGTCTCAAACCACTCTAACCGGCTTTCCTAGCTTTCGTTGCTACACTTGGAATTGGCTGCGTAAAACGAATCGCGCTCGAACACGATGATTCATTGTTGGGCACGCTCGTGGAAGCAGCGAATTGCACGGCGCATGCGTTCGTACGCAAGCCGATGGAAAACCGTGCGGAATATTTCAACATGTTGAATGCGAAGCGATCCAGCCGGGCGTATGGAGATCGCGCTGCGAAATACGCCTTGCCGTGAGACCGGACACACCGCGGGGACCGGGTTGTTTAGCGCGAAATTTGACTTGCGAAATTAATACTGAGATAAGGCCCGCCCCGCCGCGCCTATGCGCACGCGCACTTCGCGTGGTCCCGACACCGACTAATTCACAGACTCGTCTTTGTGTGCGAAATTTCGTGATCTGCGAAATATATGAATCATATGATTATAGCGACCTGCGAAATATATATATAGGTGGTATGCGATGCGGCACTTCGCATATAATGCTCAATCATGACGATTTCACTTCAGCTAAGACACAGCTGGCTGGAGAGGACGAGAGGCGGGGAAGCTGTGGAGAAGGAGCGAAGGGGAGAAGGATGGAGGGGAGAAGCTGGTGGAGAAAGGAGGAAGGCGGGAAGGAGGAGCGGCGGAGAAGCTAGGTTGGAGAAGGAGGAGGGAGAAGGGAGAAGCTGGGTGGAGAGAGAAGGAGGGGGAGAAAGCTGGGGTGGGAAGAAGAGGGGAGAAGCTGGTGGAGAAGGAGGAGGGGGAGAGAGAAGGGATGAAGTGTGGGGAAGAGGAGGGAGGGAACGCGAGAAGCTGGTGGAGGAGCCGAAGGAGGGGCGAGAGGGAGAAGCTGGGTATGAGAAGGAGGAGCGGGGAAAAGCTGGGTGGGAGAAGGAGGAGGGGAGAAGGAGAAGCTGGTGGGAGCGAGGATAGAGAGAGAGGAGAAAGGAAAGTGTGGAGGAGTGAGGAGGGGAGAGGGAGAAGATGGTAGGAGAATGGAGGAGGGGGAGAACGCTGGTGGGGAGCAAGGGATGGAGGGGAGCAAGCTGAGTGGAGAAAGAGGCAGGGTGAGCAAGGAGAAAGCTGGTGAAGAAAGAAGGAGGCGGGGAGAAAAGCTGGTGGAAAAGGATGGAGGTGAGAAGGGAGATAGTGGTGGAGGAGGAGGAGAGGGGAAAGGGAAAGCTGGGTGGAGAAGGAGGAAGGGGAGAAGGAGGAGGGGAGAAGTGGTGGGAGAATGTCAGAAGGGGAGAAGGGCAGAAGCTGGTGGAGAGGAGGGGGACGAGAAGCTGGTGAGAAGGAGGAGGGGAGAAGGGAGACAGCTGGTGGAGGAGGAGGGGAGAAGCTGTGGAGAAGGAGGAGGGGCAGCAGCTGGTGGAGAATGGAGGAGGGGGAGACGGGAGAAAGTCTGGTGGCAGGAGGAGAGGGGGGACAAGGGAGGAAGCTCGTAGAGGAGGGGAGAAGGGAGAAGCTGGTCTAGAAAAGGACGGAGGGGGAGAAGCTAGTGGGAGGAAGGAGTAGGGGAGAAGTGGGAGAAAGCTGGTGAGGAGGAGGGGGGGAGAAGAGAGAAGCTGGTGGAGGAGGAGGAGGGGGAGAGGGAGAAGCTGGTAGAGAAGGGGGAGGGGGAAGCTAGTGGAGAAGGCGGAGGGGAGAGCTGGGTGAGAAGAGAGGAGCGGGGAGAAGGGAGAAGCTGGTGGAGAAGGAGGAGGGGAGAGAAGTGAGTGTGAGGAGAAGCGGGGAGAAGATGAGAAGCTGGGTGGGAAGGTAGGAAGGGGAGAAGAGAGGAGGGGAGAAGTGGTGGAGAATGAGGAAGGGAGAAGGTGAGAATGCTGGTGGGAGAAGAGAGGAGGGAGAGAAGCTGGTGGAGAGGAGGAGGGGGAAGGAGTGAGAGCTCGGTGTGGAGGAGGAGTGGGGGAGAATGCTGGTGGAAAAAGGAGGAGGGAGAAGTTCGGTGCGAGAAGGAGAGAGGGGGAGAAGGGAGAAGCTGCGGTGGAGGAGGAGGAGGTAAGAGAGAAGGGAGAGCTTGCGGTGGAGAGGGGGAGAAGGGAGAAGCTGCGTAGAGAGTGAGGAAGGGCGAGAGGCTGGATGGAGAAGAGGAAGGTGAGAAGGAGAAAGCTGGTGGAGGGAGGAGGGGAGGGGGAGATTGGTTTCCTCCCCCTCCTTCCGTCCCCAG
>NW_014577631.1:2072-2678 GCF_000485595.1 Priapulus caudatus | reverse complement strand
GTGTGTGTGTGTGTGTGTGCGTGTGTGTATGTGGGTGCGCGTGTGTGCGTACGTGCGTGCGTGCGTGCGTGCGTGCGCGCGTGTGTGCGTGTGCGATGGAGACGAGGGAGAACTCGGCAGACGAGCTGAACAGTGCAATGAACAGCCGCATTTCTCGCCGATGACTCATCGCTGCCGCCGCCGCACCCGCCGCCTCCCCCGCCGATGCTTTCATCTTTCCGATTCCCGCGATAAAAAAAATCGGAATTTAACTGCCGATCGAGAGGGACGATGGGAATCACAATGTGAACGCTAGATGTCGCTGTCATCTGCGCCGACGACGAGCGCGAGTCAATTAGTGCGGTTTGGTCGTCGGCAGAAGAGAGTCTCTATCTGTTACTGCTAACCCGCACCCGGGGTCGGATAGCTGTAATAGGGGGGGGGGGGTCTACATGCCCGCGGGAGGGGTTGTACACATTGGTGTGTGAGTGTGTGTGTTGGAGGAGTCGACAGTTTTAAGCATGGTAGAGAGAGAGAGAGAGAGAGAGAGAGAGAGAGAGAGAGAGAAGAGATAGAGAGAGAGAGAGAGAGAGAGAGAGAGAGAGAGAGAGAGAGAGAGAGAGAGAG
>NW_014577631.1:0-482 GCF_000485595.1 Priapulus caudatus | reverse complement strand
CTCTCTCTCTCTCTCTCTCTCTCTCTCTCTCTCTCTCTCTCTCTCTCTTTCTCTCTCTCTATCTTTTCTCTCTCTCTCTCTCTCTCTCTCTCCTCTCTTGCTCACTCTCTGTATCGGTTTCTGCATCGTTTCTTTTAATCAGATATAACTACTCTCCGCTGTTGCCTCGGATTTTTCTTCTCTCTTTACCTTGTTACCAAGGCCAGCGAATACAATATTCATAAAGGACGCATAGCCTACGGAAGAATGATGGCAGATTGTAACAACAGGCTAGGAGGAGGGGGGGAGGGAGAGAAAGAAAGGAAGAGCAAGCGGGAGAGGTGAAGTGAAAGAGAGTTAGATGGAGAGATAAAAGAAGAGAAACGACGAGATAGAAGAGTGTGAGTGGGTGAGAAGGGAAAGGGAGACAGAGTGTGAGTGAGTGAGATGGAGAGATAGAAGAAGGAAGACGAAGTGTGAGTGAGTGAGATGGAGAGATAGAA
>NW_014577630.1:184414-200942 GCF_000485595.1 Priapulus caudatus | reverse complement strand
CGTTCTATATTATGACACTCCTGATGTTACTTGATCTCTCCTACCGCTACAGTCAGAAAGAGATCGAGCCTTTCCTACAAACTCACTTTTCCTACTCGCTATGAACGCCACAAACAAAAAGCACTAAGCAGGGAAAGAGGATGAGGAGGAGCAGTGGAAGATGTAGCAGGACTAAATTTAAATTGTAACCGAGAATGACGGAGAGGGGAAGGAGAAGCATGGGACGGGAAAGAGAGGAAGAAAGTGGGTGGACGAGGAAGCAGAGGAGAAGGGGTAGAAGAAGAGAGGGAGTAGGGGCGGAGAAGATGGAGGAGGGATTAGAGAAGATAAGAGGAATGTAGGGATAGAGACGGAGGGAGGAGTAGAAGAGGAGGAGAAGGAAGAGGAGAAACAGAATAGACTGAATGTGTTTACGACGATACGTATTATTAATATGACGTCAGCGCTGCTTTGCCACCATCACGTGTACGTTCCATCTCATCAGGAGTGACTAATAGAGATCTCTATTATTCACTCCTGATCTCATCAATCACACACACACACGCGCGCGCGCACGGACGCACTTGAACACACTGCAATTTTTTCAATATCTACCAGAATGTCGTCACGACGATACATACGTGTACATTACAAGATATTAATATTATATCAGGGTTACCTTGTGAATTCTTATCGAGACACATACAACGAACCGTAACGTTTTGTTTTTCTTATTGCGTTTTGAAACTGATCGACACGCACTGGTGTTTTGTAATCGTGTTGTTGTGAGTTAAGCTTGTTCGTTTACACTGCCAACTTTGTGTGTGTGTGTGTGTGTGTGTGTGTGTGTGTGTGTGTGTGTGTGTGTGTGTGTGTGTGCGCGCGCGTGCGTGTGCATGTGCGTGAGTGTGCATGTAAATATATAAGATATGAGTAGGATATACATGTTTGTCATATAACATTACATGATGTTTAGTAAAATTGTACTTTTCATGCTCAAGACCTACAGCTATACTACTATGCTTACCTTCATTTATGAACTTCTTGTAACGGTTTCAAGTATAATTAGTACGCTCATATATGCACTACTTTGTAAAACTGTTTATGCCATTTACGTGTTAAGTTACCATCACAGTGTTGTAGATATTCTGTATAACGTATAATATAATGTAATGTACATGTGTGTTTCTGGAAATAATAGACATTATAAAAAACAACAACTTTGTGTTTTGGCGAATTGGCGAATTGGACCAAATTCCCAATGCTCTATCAACAGTTCTATGAACTGTGCAGCGCGTTTACACTGACGACGGCGAGTTGGCCAACTCGATCGAGCGGTCAGCGTCGACCGCGAGCGTACGTGTGGTGCGATGGATATAGGCATTATTGCAAATTCGCGAGGTACCGCACGTACAGGCGCAATGACTCGTGCACAGTGACAGAGTCAGGATATTACAAAGGCAGTGGATTACGTACGCGTGGGCCTTCCCCCGTGTACAACAGGTGTACGTGCAACAGGTGATAGCAACACCCATCAGACGTGAGTGTATCTGCCGTACACAGATGATCTGTGTACGGCAGATACACTCACGTACACCTGTTGAACACGTGGGAAGGCCCACGCGTACGTAATCCACTGCCTTCGTAATATCCTGACTCTGTCACTGTGCACGAGTCATTGCGCCTGTACGTGCGGTACCTCGCGAATTTGCAATAATGGGGTGTTGCTATCCCCCGGGCGTGGAGGGAGGGTCACGTGATACAGTTGACGTATACTTCAAAATTATTACTCATTCGGTAGATATCTCGGAGCGCTTTATATAGGTGGTGGGATCCACAAAAATTAATCTATGGTGTGAAGACAGATATCATGATGCAAAAAGCCTAACCCTAACCCTAACCCTAACCCTAACCCTAACCCTAACCCTAACCCTAACCCTAACCCTAACCCTAACCCTCACCCTAACCCTCACCCTAACCCTAACCCTAACCCTAACCCTAACCCTAATGCATGCGCGCACGTACACGCGTGCGCACACATACACGCATGCGTCCACGTATACGCGTGCGTGCACGTACACGCGTGCATGCACGTACACGCGTGCATGCACGTACACGCGCGCACCTGTACGCATGCGGGGGGAAGGTACACGCCCGCGTGCGCGAGTGCACATAAGGAGCTCGGCTGCACGATCTTGGACAAACCCAATGCTCTCGTGGCAACACCATATTTCTTTCAGGAATGAATAAAAGACCATGTGTTTTTATTCACCACTGCATTCTATAAATATACCAAGAGCTGGTATGGTGCTAGTCCCTACCAAGAAAATCTGCCGTTTAACTCCGTGATATATGCCCACAATTTTGGTGCTTGGGTGGGAAGCATGTTGCCTGCTTGCCTACTGCCATTTTCTTCGGCGTATACTCGCGGTAAGATTCACTCGTTGTGTTGTATACACTACCTTATTACTGTAGTATATTCAATTATACTTACTTTCTTGAGTTCACCCAGTATAAATCAAACATTTCCAGTGCTAATATTTGAATTGCATGTACTTTCTTGGGTTATTAGCTGCCAGTGTAAAATTCCTCATTATTGTCAACCGTATTTAGCATTGCATGTACTTCTTGGGCTTTTTACCACGTTTTAAATTTCTTATTATTGTATATTAATATTACATGTAGTTCTCCTGGTTTTTCTTGTGGCGCGCATACTCTCTTATTATCGTGATGTTTAATAACCAATATTCTTGTTATTCTGGTTTGATATTAAAGCTATAATAATCGTTTAATTACCTATATATAATTCCTTGCGTTTCTTGTATTTATAGTCCAATTTGGCACTTAACCTGCTATATATGCTCAATAAAAATAATTATAATAAACGATGTATGATTCGACCCACGTACCTCCACTTCCTCACCTTCTGCATTGCTAGGGCATTGCCAACACAGCTTAGCCACAACAAACAGCTTGATCATGGGAAACAGACAGTAAATATGGATTACATCAAACAATGTAGGATGCGAACCAACGTACCTGCGCTTCCTCATTATTTATTGCCTAAGGACCATTACCACACAGCTCTCTGCAATAAACAAACAGCTTTTTTCATTAAAAATAAATGATAATTATAGAATTAAATAAATAAATAAATAAATGTCTCCCGTCTGTCTGCCGGCGCCGCGCACACACACACAAACACAGACACACACACACACACACCCACACACACACACACACACCACACACACACACACACACACACACACACACAAACACACACACCGCTCGTTGAAAAAGCTATATGTAATTTATTAAATTTGCTTTTTAAATACGCTGGAGCAGACGCCGGATCTAGAAAATGCGTATCAGCCTAGACATAATGGTTAGTATGAGGAGAGTACCGAGGGCGAGAGCGTCGTGCAGATCCTCTCCTCACAACATCTCTTGCACTATACGTTTGAAAGTTAGTTCTGGCATAGACCGCATACAATGCACATTGCATTATGTCATTGAACATCCGCCTGAGTTACCTTGCTATGTGTTTCGGCAATCACGCTTTATTTTAAACACGGACATCTTTTATCATTTACCAGACTCACTACTTAAACTATATTATATACGTGTTAACGGCTCAATGATTAGTGTCATATATTTGGGGGTAAGTTTAAGTTATATTAAGTGCTTCATAATGCCGAATAATCACGATCGATAAATGCTCCTGATGAACATGCCTACGTTTGACATCAATTTCTACGGATACGTTGAAAAAAAAATTGTGCCACATGTTACTGCGCGCGTTATCATATCAGATATTATCATATATATATATATATAGATTATACTAATATATATATATATATATATATTTTAATAACCAGTGGCGTACGGCAGGGGGGGGGCCGCGATGTTTGGCAATTCACCCCTTGCCTCTGCCCTCCCAAACAAACATTTTTTTTTTTAAAGAGAGGAGCAGGAGAAAACGGGGAGAGAGCGAGCAGAGAGCAGAGCAGAGAGAGAGAGAGAGTTGTGTGTGTGAGTGTGAGAGAAAGAGAGACAGCAGGAAGGAGCAAGAAAGAGGCCACAAATGCAGATGGAGAGGAACAGAAAGGGCCCTCTATTATCCTGCTTATTATTAAGTTTAAGTATTTGTAAAACACCCCCTCCCGAGCTGTTAAGAACAAGGGTAGCCTATAACGCCAGGTTAAGGAGTGTGTACAATGAAATGAGATAGAGGCAACCCCAAAATCGTCTGCTGCATGCTCCGCGAATCGGATGTCGTAAACTATAAGTATCTTCGTTCTCATACTCAATAAATTCGCCAATAAATGATCGTGAGCCTACCCAAGGAATGTATGATGAATAAATTTGTCTTCTGCCAAAATCATGATGATTTTAATGAAACAACAACAAGTAAAATATGATATAATACAGAAAACATGTACAAGAATGCAGGTATTTTATAGGCGTTATTTCCATTTTTATTCAAACTCGAGCGGCGCGACACCCCCCTCGAGCACTCCCGCGTCCCGCCTCCGCCAGTCACTAACACGGGACCTAACATTCCGGGGATGGGGGATGCATCCCCCTGCTTCTTGAAGGAGGGGGATGCGCCTCGTACAAAATATCCACCCCCTGAGATTCAAAAAAAGAGAGAACAAAGGAAAGAAGGAAGAAGAAGAGGCTAAGCAGGATCCCGATTAACAAAGACAAGGTTTATTCACGTGGGTTTTAGGTGCTACAGTTCAATGCAGCGCTGCCACACAGTCGGCAGATTCGTGGATATGGGCAGAATTGGATTGCACCGCGCAAACACCATATTATGTTCATAGACTTCATAATTCATAGACATTCTCCTCCATCCCTCCCTCCCTCCCTCTCCTCTCTCTCTCGCTCTCTCTCTCTCTCTCTTCGCTCTCTGTCACATACACACCCACAAACACGCACAACCCTCTGCTCTCAACCACACACACACACACAACACACCACACACACACATACACACACAACACACACACGCACGCACGCACAACCTCTCTCTCTCTCTCACACACATACACAATCCGCACCTAAAACGGCCTCGCTTGCGCTACGCCGAAATCGTACGCAAATTTACTAAATAACTGCGTTGATAAATCGCCAACTAAGCAACGTCGATTGCGTACCCGCATACAAAGATTTACGCCAAAATATTTTTGCGCTACGCAGCTTTTGATGAATCATGAATCTACCCCCGGCGACCCCACCCTCAATGCAGGCGCACACGGTATCAAGAGTCTACAGTTCCAGGGCCCGTGTACAGGGCGGGCGTCCAGGGTTCCGGCACCCATTGCTGGCCGCCAGAAAACGCATATGAGGGGTGCTAATTTTCAAAAAAATTCCGGCGGCCAGAGGCCCCCCAGACCCCCTTCGCGTGCTCCTAAACACCCCCTTTCGGAAATCCTGCGTACGACGCACTGTCAGGATGTTTACGAAGGCAGGGGCATTACGTAACGCGTTAGGCCTTCCCCGTGTACAACAGGTGTACGTGAGTATATCTGCCGTACACAGATGATCTGTGTACGGCAGATACACTCACGTCTGATGGCCGGTGCTTGCTATCCCGGCGGGACGGACGGTCACGCTGATACAGTTGACTGTATACTTCAAAATTATTACCTCATTCGCGTAGATAATCCCCACCACGGAGCGCTTTATATAGGTAGGTGGGATCCACAAAAATTAAACTACTGGCTGTGAAGACAAGATATCATGCATGCAAAATGCCCTAAATCTAACCCTAACCCTAACCCTAACGATAACGCTACCATCACCCTAACCCTCAACCTAACCCTTCACCCTAACCCCCAAATGGACATGCCCTCACGCGTGCATGCGTAGACACGCATGCGCCGCCACGCTAACACGCGCTGCGCACACATAACACGCATGCGTCACGTATACCGCGTGCATGCACTACTATGCGGCCATGTACGTACACGCGCTTCTGCGCGCACGTACACGCATGCGTGCACGCTACACGCCGTGCGTCCACTGTATACGCGTGCACGCACGTACACCTGTACGCATGCGGGGGGAAGGTACACGCCCGGCCGTAGCGCGGAGTGCCACATAAGGGAGCTCGCTGCACGATCTTGCGACAAACCATGCTCTCGTGCAACACCGCATCCTGACTCTGGACTGTGCACAAGTCTTTGCGCCTGCTCGCGTGCGCCGAACCTCGGCTTTTTTATGCACATGAAGTCGTCGTAAGCTTCCTTGCCTGACTCACAGTGTATTGCTTATTACAATAATTCCGTGATTTCTGTCTGCCACGGTGGGGCGGGATGTGCCCTGTCGTCGTCTTCATCGTCGATCGTCTTCTCGTCGTCCGTCCCGTCGTCGTTGTTGTTGTTGTTGTTGTTTGTGCTTGCTTGCTTGATTGTTGTTGGTTCTGTTCTGCCTGTTTCTTGGGCGGCAGCGGCAAACGGAGACAGGCAGAAACAGGCGAGAAGAAAAAGATAGTCGAATGCCGGATGAGCGATCAGTAGCTTGCGAAACGGCCTGTGCGCGAGCCAATGCATTAGCTTTCTCCTCTCTCCTCTCTCTTTCTCTCTGCTCTCTCTCCTCTCTCGCTCTCTCTCTTTCTCGATCTCTCTCTCTCACTCGCCTCGCTAACGCTCGGCTCTCTTCTATATATCTCTCTCACTCTCTCTTATCTCTCTCTCTCATATCTCTCTCTCTTCCCTCTCTCTCTCCTCTCCCTCTCTCTCTCTCTCTCTCTCTCTGGCTCTCTCTCTCTCTCTCGCATCTCTCTCTCTCGCTCTCTCTCTCGATCTTTCTCGCCTCGACCCTCTCTCTTTCTCTCCCCCTCTCTTCCCCTATCTCTCACCTCTCCCTCACTGTCTTATATGTAAATATATTGAAATACATACATCGAAGTGTAAGATGGGAATTTCACGGCCAAACCTTTACCAATCTTATCCAGTAAATGTTGCTCTGTATAGGTAGTGTAATTATATTAATTCCACTCTACGTTTTAGAGTATTATAATACTTTTAATAATGCATTTCACTGTTACATATAACATACAATGTGCGCATATGAATTATTTCTACCGATAGATGGCGAGAGGATGCCATATTTGACGTGACAATGATATCCCCTCTGTGCTCGAACTGCGCTGCGCGTGTATGCACACCAGTCTGTTCCATTACAGTAGTCGGTTCACGAGTTGTACGTTCGCTCTGTGCCCTAAGGACATGTCACTACTGGAAGTAGTTTATTTTTGCTGGTTCACTACTTGCTTTAGACTATTCCGCTCTCACCGACAGGCTGCCGGACTCAGTCCACGGTGTATTATTTATAGCGGTTTTAGACGGCGCGCGCACCGGTGACAATCAGAAATTATTATAAAAGACACGACAGGCCCACGCCGATAACTGTTGCTACTGTCAACAGCCATGGTTAGAGTTTAATTACACATCAATACATTGAACTACATGTAACCTATGCTAAGGCCACAGCGACGGCCACGCGTGCTAGGACCAGGAGCTGGCGTGTGTCAGTCACAACCAATAAAACTAGAAAGAAGGCACTCGGCGAGTGCGAATCCTCCACGTACGCGCGATCACTACACCTGTGAGATTTGCTAGGTAACTGAGGTTCGTTGACCTTGTTTGGTTTTTGCTACTTTAACGATCGACCGATCTGCCTGGTTTTTGTGCTTCATGAACGTCTTACGTGCGCATGTATGATGAATTGTGTGACACGTGTGGCGACTTAGAACACAGAACATCCAATACATACCCTTAAACTCGATTTTTGAAACGTGGGAACGAATGTCAAAATGCTTATTGACGTTTATACTACGCGTAACTATATATATATACTATATATATATACTATATTATCATACTAAATACTGGGTATCAAGCAGTAAAGACTAATCATAACATCCCTTATAAGATGTCTAACTTTAAGCAGATAACCCTATAATGCTTCGTACCTAAAGATGCTTATATTATCCTACTACCCTGATCAGTATTTACACCACGCCACGCACGCACGCACCACCACACTATACTTAGCCAGCTAGGGACACCGCGTGCCCCGGGCGAAATAAAGCGCTCAGTTGCCGCTGACCACTTGGTTGGAAAGAGAATACGCCAAAATCTACTCTATCTATCTATCATCTATCATCTATACTACTCTATCATCTATCTACTCTATCCTATCTACTCTATCCTATCTATCCCTATCTATCTATCTATCTATCATTACTATCTATCTATCTTATCTATTCTACTCTATCTATCTATCTATCTATCTACCTCTATCTATCTATCTATCTATCTATCTATCTACTCTATCTTATCCTATCTATTCTAATTCTATCCTATCTATCTATCTATCTCATTTATCTATCTATCTACTATCTATCTATCATCGATCCTATTCCATCCATCCATGCCATCCATTCCATCTATCCATTCCTATCATCTTATCCATCTATCCTCATCCATCCATCCACTCCATGCTATCCATCCATCCATTTCAATCCAAGCTGCTATCCATCATCCATCCCATCCCATCCTATCCTTCCATCGCATCCCGATACCCATATCCACATCGCATTCCCATCCCTCCATCGCACCATCGCATCCCATCCCATATCCCGATCGCACCCATCCCATCGCCACCGCATCACATCCCCAATCCCATCCCATCCGAATACAGTTTGAAAATGGGGGACCCTAAGCACCGCGGCTGGCCTGTGGCCACGCTTTCATTCAATATCCCCCCCCCCGTCTTCTGAAAGCCAGATCGCCCCTTGTTACTGTCAGCGGAGTAAGCCTCCTACAAAAACACTGTACCAATCTCTCCAGGACGCGTTACTGCCAACGTTCTATATATAGCCACTCCTGATGTTTACTAGATCTCTCCTACGCTTCACAGTCAGAAAGAGAGTCGAGCCTTTCTACAAACTCATCTTTTCTACTCGCTATGAACGCCACAAACAAAAGCCACTAAGCCAGGCCGAAAGAGGCGATGAGGAGGAGCAGCTGAAGATGTAGCAGTACTAAATTTAATATTGTAACAGAGAATGCACGGAGAAGGGGACAGAGAAAGCATGGCTGACGGGAAAGAGGAAGAAAGGTGGCTAGTGGACGAGCGCAAAGCAGAGGAGAAGAGGGTAGGAGAAGATTAGGGAGTAGCGGAGAAAGATGGAGACGGGATTACCGAGAAGATAAGCAAGATGTTCAGGGATAGAGACGGCCGGCATGAGTTAGCAGGAGGAGGAGAAGGAAGAGGCAGCGAGAAACACGGAATAGACTGAATGTGTTACGACGATACGTATTTTTAATTATGACGTCAGCGCTTGCTTTGTCACCATTCCGATGTACGTATCCACTCATCAGGAGTGACTAATAGAAGATCTCTATTATTACTCCTGATCTCATCCCATTCACACACACACACACCGCGCTGCGCGCACGGCACGCACTTAAACACACTGCCACTTTTTTAAACTATTCTCACCAGAATGCTCGTTCAGCGAGGACTACAATACCGTGCTACATTACAAGATATTAACTATTATCATCAGGCGTACCTTGCTTGAATTCTTATTGAGACACCATACAACGCACCCCTAACGTTTTGTTTTTCTTTTTGGCGTTTGAAATCTCTGAGTCGACACGCCACTTCGGGTTTTGTAATCGTGTTGTTGTGAGATTAAGCTTGCCTTCGTTTACACTGCCAACTTGGCAATAATATTCTGACAAAAACAGTTGGAAAGATTCTATGATTTTATGTTGTCAAGGTCTTCTGAATATAAATTGTATAGAAAATGCGCCATGTTATTATGAGTATGCTTCTTGATGTTCTGCGTTAAAGTTTGTTAGTTAACGTTGACATTGACATTTTCGGAAAAAATCTCACGAACATGCGGCAATTTTCTTTCACAAAAGTACGTATTTATTATAAGTATAGCAATCGTCATTGCACAGCAATAACATGTATGCGATCGGTTGAAAACTGTTTGGACGTGCCCGGTACAATCTGGTTTCTACGAGCAAACGGACTGCTGTAATGTTGCATGCAATGACCAACAAATGGTAGAACTGCAACTAAGGTGTAAAGACGGCATTTGGTGGAGTGAAAAACATTTCTGCAGGATCTGAATAATTTAACTGATATACTTCTGAACAAGAGACAGGGTGAGACAGAAATGGCCGAAAAGCCCTATAGTGTGGACTGAACTAACTTGTGAGCTGCAAGCAATACTTCGTTCTAAAATATTGTTATTGAAGATCGACGAGTCCCACTTACGATGCGCGGAGGTTTGTACAGTCATCTCTGCCTATAAAAATGCATTTTTGTGTTAGACATGATATGAGTTAACATTCATAAAAGTAATTTATATTCGCAACATGAATTGAATTTATATAAATCAAATATATTTGCAATTGATACACGGGACAGTTATTTATTGTTTGCTGTTTTTAATTACTGTTGTCAAAATACAATTAGGTATAACAACATTATAGTAAACTTGCGTAGGAAAATATTAGTAGCTTTTAATTCGTCATTAAACGCTTTATATATTTGTTATTAGGAAAGAGAACAGAAAAGAATAGAGAGAACGCATATAGAAAAAAAGGGAAGAGAACTGAGAAGATTAGAGATAACTCATATAGAAAAGAAAGGAAGAGAACTGAGAAGATTAGAGAGAACTCATATAGAAAAGAAGGGAAGAGAACAGAGAAGATTAGAGAGAACGCATATAGAAAAGAAGGGGAGAGAACAGAAAAGATTAGAGAGAACGAATATAAAAAAGAAGGGAAGAGAATTGAGAAGATTAGAGAGAACTCATATAGAAAAGGAAAGCGAACAGGGAATAATAAATTATTGTGAATTATCATTGTCATCATCGTCATTATAATTACCATCGTCGTCATGGTCGTCATTATTATCATCACCTATATCATTGTCATCATCATCATCATCATCATCATCATCATCATCATCATCATCATCATCATCATCATTATAGAACAGAAGTAAACTAACATGTCTATTGTTGTCACGTGTGCATAATGAATATTGTATTTGTTATCACATGTGTGTTAATTGACAGCATTTTTGTTGATGCCGATTCTCGCACTTAGGGTTTGTCGATAACAATCTATCAACTATTACTATTATATGTCATTCTAATTCCGCAAATTTATCCGATTCAAATTATGTTAAAATTTATTCTAGTTTTAGTTTTTGTCTCTCATTGATTTCTAGCCATTATTCTCTGAGGAATAAATAGNGGTCCGAAAGCCCTAATAAGGTGTGGACTCGAAACTAACTTGTGAGCTGGCGAGAGAATACTTCCTTCTAAAATATTGCATTGAAGATCGACGAGTCCCACTTACAATGCGGCCGCGAGGGTCATACGGCCATCTCTGGCATAAAAATGCATTTGCTAGTTGTTAGAACACTGATATGAGTCAACATCTCATCAAAGCAATTTATATTCGGCAACCATGGAATCGTATATATATACAATCCGAATATATTTCGCAATTGTACACAGACGCCAGGCCGGCAGGGGAGGGTTAAGACTCACTGTTCATCTTTGCTTTTTAATTGCTGTTGTCAAAAAATACAAATTAGGTAATAACAACATTAACTAGTAAGCTTGCGTAGGAAAGTATTATTAGTTTTAATTCGTTATAAGAGCGGTTCTATATATTTGTGATCTAGGAGAGAACAAAAATATTAGAGAGAACAATATAAAAAGATGAAGAGAATTGAGAAGATTAGAGAGAATTCTTCAGGATGAACTAAAAGAACATGTGTTTTTATTCACTACTGATTTATAGCTAGTGGAAGAGTGGTAACTGGTGTACGCTCCTCACAAGAAAAATCATGGTTTAACTCGTGATATATCTACAATGTTGGTGCTTGGGTTTGAGAATGTTCGCTTGCTAACTGCTTTCTGGGTATACTGCGGGTAAGATCCCGTTGTTGTTGTATAACTATCTTATTACTGTAAGTACTTTCAATTATACTCTACCTTCTTGAAGTTCACCCAGTTACAATAACATTCAAGTGTAATATTTAATTGTACTGTCCTTCTTGGGTTTAGTGCGAGGTAAAATTCCTCATTAGGGTCGTGACGATTAGATTAGCAGTACTTCATGTTTACCCATTTAAAATTTACTTATTATGAGTCATTTTATTTTACATTAGTTCGTCCTGTTTTATCGTGTCTCGGCATCCTCTTTATCGATAATGTTTTATATACCAATATTCTTGTTATCTGGTTTTGATTAAAAGGTATAAATTAATCTGGTTTATTACTTTATAACATCTCTGCGTTTCTGTATTTAATATCATTTTGAATAAACTACTATATATGGCTCAAATAAAATATTATATAAACCGGATGTATGATTCGAGGCCACGTACCTCCACTTCTCCCCTTCGTGATTGCTAGGCATTGCACCTAGGCTTGCCACAACAACAGCTTTTTCATTCAAAACAGACAGTAAATATAGATTACATCAAAGCATGTAGGATGCGAACCACGTACCTGCCGCTTCTTATTATTGTATTGCATAGACGATACAATGACAATTCATCTATGTCCATTGACCATCCGCTGATTTACCTTGCCAGTGTTTCGGTCAATCACGCTTTATTTTAAACACGGATCTTTATCATTTACCACTACTCACTACTTAAATAATATTATATACGTGTTAACGCGCATGATTAGTGTCATATCATATTTGGGTAAGTATAAGTTATATTAAGTTGTTTAAATTGAGAATAAACTACACGGAATTCGATTAAATGTCCCTGAACCTGGCTACGTTGACATCATTTCGACGGAAGCGTGATAAAAAATTCCGTGGCCAAAGATTTACTGCGGCGTTATCCATAGTCATATATTATCATATATATAGTATAATATACCAGTGGGCGTGCGCAGGGGGGAGGGTGTTTGGGTGTTTTAAACCCCTTGCCTCTGTCCCAAACAAACATTAAAAAAGAAGAAGAGCAGAGGAGGAAAAGCGAGAGAGATGAGAGAGAGAAGAGAGCGAAGTGTGTGTGTCGAGAGAGAGAGAAGAGGAAAGGATAGAAAGAGGGAAAAAGAGGGAGAGAGAACAGAAGGGCCCTATTATTTGTTTATTAGTTTAGTATTTGTAAAACACCCGCCTCCGCAGCTGTAAGAAACAAGGTAGCCTATAAAGCAGAGGTACGAGTGTGTACAATGAAATGAGATAGAGAAGCCCAAATCTGCCTGCCATGCTCGCGAATTGCGATGTCGTAACTAATAAGTATCTTCGCTCTCATACTCAAGTACATGCTCGCCAATAAGTTGATGTGAGTAAGCCCCAGGAATGTATGGATGAAACATTTTTCTTCTGCGCCAAAAATCATGATGATTTAAATGAACCACAAGCAAGTAAAATATGATATAATACAGAAAAATGTGCAAGGAACATTCGGTATTTTCTAAGTGTTATTTAATTTCAAACCCGAGGGGGGACACCGCCTCGAGCACTCCGGCAATTCCCGCTCCGCAGTCACTAAACGGCAATAAATTCCGGGGATGGGGGGCTGCCATCCCCTTGCTCTTGAAGGAGGGGATGGCCTGTAAAAAAATCGCCACGCCCTGAGATTCAAAAAAAGAGAGAACAAAGGCAAGAAGGAAGAAGAAGAGGCTAAGAGAATCCCGATTAAACCAGAACCAGGTTTCTCAGCGTGGGTTTTCGGTGCTACAGTTCAATGAGGCTGGCACGCATAGGCAAGATTCGTAAGATTGGGCAGAATTGGATTGCACCAACACATATTATGTTCATAACTTCATAATTCATAGACATTCTCCCCTCCATCCTCACCCCTCTCCTCTCTCCTCTCATCGCCTCTCTCTCTCTCTTTCTTCCCTGTCACATACACAACCACAAACCCACACCCCTCCTCTCTCTCTCTCTCACCACATACAGACTTCTACGCAAAGGTTTACGTAAATTTTACTTCGATCAACATCAACTAAGCAACGTCGATTGCGTTACGCTACCAAGATTTACGCAAAATATTTGCGTACGCAGCTGATGAAGATCAATGAATCTACCACCCGTGAACCACCCGTCAAATGCAGCCACGACACGGTATCAGAGTCTACAGGTTTCCAGAGCGAGTGTACAGGGGGGGGGGGGTTCAGGGGGTCCGGACCCCCCATCTTAAAATATTGTTATTGAAGGTCGACGAGTCCCACTTACGATGTGCGGAGGGTCATGCATGCGATTTGAAACCAGGACACACGCTGGTCGCTTCCCCTAATTAATTACAACAACAGCGGCACACCACGCCCACAATCATTGCTGTAAAACTCGTCTCTCGCGGGCTTGGTACTTAAGTGGCGTCTTTACTGTGCAGGGATGCTGACTGTTATTTCTACCAAAGCAGAACTATAACTAGCCTTGTCAATAATCACTAACAACAAATCACCGTACACATAATGTTCTTAGGCACACCAAGCAATCCCGCATCTCTGACTTCTTGAACTATGAGCACCTGATACCCGGCAACCCTTTCTAATGCATCTCATTTTATGTATCTTAAACAATGTATGCTTATCTTATGTATGCTTGGCGACACCTATACAAATCATAATTTACAACTGCGTAAGTAATTAAGGTCCCGGTGTATGAGAGTGTTTTTAAGCCATCTCATGGCCGATTAAGCGATGACTATAATGATGGGGATATAGCGTAGCTCACTCTTAACAGCTCGCCCGGCTGTTTGTATGCCACCTTCCTATATAGTCTTCCCTATATCGACTTAAAATCAGTTCATACATCAAAGCGTCACATTTTCATTGCATACATATATTCATGATGGTATTATATATTTTATTTTCCACTGCTTTTATATAAATAGGTCTAAACAATGTATAAATAAACTTTAATATCACAATCATAACATTTTACTGTTATCGATATTTGTCCAGGGTTCGAAAATTAGGCATGGAATTGTGCTAATTGTGACTATAAGTTAATAACTAACTCAAACTCCCCTCACTACAACATTTAGCGATCGGTCTTTTTCGCTGTGAATCCATGATTTTCCACCTACTTTAAATTCTTATGAATGTCAGAGTATATTATCACAATATAGGACTCTATAAATGCTCTCTATAACTTACATGTAATGTGTGCAGAGAGCTCGTTTACGGGAGAGCGTTGCCGGATCTCTCTCCTCACACATCTCTTGCACTATAAGTTTGAATAGTTCTGCATAGACCGATACAAGGACATTCATTATGTCACTGAACATCCGCCTGATTTACAATGTTGATTTGCTAGTGTTTCGGCAATCACGCTTTATTTTAAACACGGATCTTTATTATTTACCAGACTCACTACTTAAATACATTATATACGCGTTAACGGCAATGATTAGTGGCATATATTTAAGTAAGTATAAGTTATATTAAGTTGTTCTAATTGATAATGAATCACGATCAAAAAAGTCGCGTGAACATGGTACGTTGAAATCATTTGTGACGGATACGTGAACACAATTTTGTGCCAGATGTTACTGCGGCGTCATCATATCATATATTATCATATATATATATATATGACAAATAGCTATATAGGTAAGATATATAAGATATATACCTTGTCATAGTACGCCCGCCTGAGCCCACACACACACACACACACGTACGCACACGCACATGCATGCACTTGAAAGACATGCGTAAAGGTAATTAAGTAACCAGAAAGTGGACGCTCGCACGAGTTCTTTGTTTGTGAATTTTATATAACTATTATATTTGTTTTGTTCATATATTAAATTCTAATCTTTTTGATTCAGCTAATCTGGGGCTAAAGTAACAGATAATGCTTTTACAGGCAATTATTATCATATGCATTGCTGGTAGACAAGCATCAGCTGGTGTGCAGCCTCACTGTTTTAGTAGATCGATCTAATGTAGAGTGCGTCCGTTGTAGACAGCAACTAGCATGGTATCGCGAAATAAAAACACTGAATTATTATAATTAAGAAACATCCGCTTACCCAATGAAGTCACTGATCGTCCCAATAGTGTTTCGTATCAGCATTGAAGTTACAAAACGTCAGTGGCGTGTTTATTAGCATGCGGGTTATGACAAAACCGGTCTGATATCCTGACAGCCAAGGTAACCGTTCTTAAAACCAGGAGTCACGCGGTCGCTTCCGCTAATTAATTACAACAGCAGCGGCCACCACGCCCACAATCTTGCTGTAAAACTCGTCTCTCCGGGCTGGTACTTAAGTGGCATCCATACCGTTGCAGGGAATGCTGACTGTTATTTCTACAAAGCAGAACTATAACCAGCCTTGTAAACAATCCTAACCACAAATCACGTATACATAATGTTCTTACGCACACCAAGCAATCCGCATCTTCTGACTTCTTTGAACTCTGAGCACCTGACAGCACCTGCAACCCTTTCTAGTCCATCCATTTCATGAATTAAACAATGCTTGGCGACACCTATACAAACAT
>NW_014577630.1:180055-182419 GCF_000485595.1 Priapulus caudatus | reverse complement strand
ATTTTACAACTGCGTAAGTAATTAAGGTTCGGGTGTATGAGAGTGTTTTTAAGCCATCGCATAGCCAATTATGAGATGGCTATATAATGGGGATATCGCGTAGCTCACTCTTAACAGCTCGCTCGGCTTTTCATTGTATAATATGCTCTTTTAAACCCATCGCGGGCACGGTGTTGTTATACACTGTAGATTCCGTTGAAAGTAAGTTACGATGTAGATTTCGCGTGCGAAGAAGAAGTTCTAGTTGGTCAGTGTTTTACAATTAGCATCAGATCACATATGACACAGTTGAATATAGTGAATAACGTCCACTAACATGATGTGCAAAGACGTATTTAAAAACCTCACTAAATAGAATGTCCATGTTTCTCATTTTATGTTCTGGCGTGATAACCAGATTTTATATTCTATCTCTCTCGTGCATACCTTATTGGTTGTGTTGTTGTACCCGGCGTTGCGCAGGGGAAAACGCCTAGGGACAACTTGTAGAAAATATTCCGAAACATATAATTACTTAAATCTTAGGATATAACAGAGTATAACAAAATATGAAGGGGTTAAATAATATTGTGATAAAAACAGTTGGAAAGATTCTATGATTTTATGTTGTCAAGGTCTTCTAAATATACACTGTATAGAAAATTCGCCATGTTGTTATAAATATGTTCTTGATGTTTTGCGTTAAAGTTGGTTAGTTCTACAATGTTGAAATTGACATTTTTTGGAAAAATCTCACGAACATGCGGCAATTTTCTTTTGCAAAAGTTCGTATTTATTATAAGTAGGCCTATATCAATCGTCATTGCACAGCAATGACATGGATGCGATTGATTGAAAACTGTTTGGACGTGCCTAGTACAATCGCGTCTCTGCGAGCAAACGGACTGCTGTAAGGTTGCATGCAATGACCAGCAAATGGTGGAACTGCAACTGAAGTGTAAAGACGGCATTTGGTGGAACTGTCGTAGAGTAAAAAACATTTCTGCAGGATCTGAATAATTTAACTGATACTAGCAGATACCCGGCGTTGCCCGGGGCAATCAGTGGCGTTACTCAGTTGGTGACCGCTTGGTTAAAAGGGAAATACCCAAAAAATCTAACTATCTATCTATCCATTCATTCATCCATCCATCCCATTCCATGCCATCCAATCCCATATCACATCGCATCCCATCCCACATCCCATCCCATCCCATCCCATGTCAAGCCATCCCATCCCATGCCATCCCATACCATCTCATCGCATCCCATGCCATGCCATGCCATGCCATGCCATGCCATCCATTCCATGCCATCCCATCCCATCGCATGACATGCCATGCCATCCCATCCCAAATAAATAAATAAGAAATCAAAAGATAAAAGACATTAAAAATAAAAATAAAAAATAAATTAAAAAAATAATTAATTAAATAAATTAATAAATTAAAAATAAATCTATACTATTAAAGTAAGACATTTCGGCTGAAAACTCCGGAGGGAAAAATAATACATACTAAAGAGGTAGGTAAAAAGAAGAAAAGAAAAAAAGAGTAAAGTAAGTTCCCCAGCTGGGACTCCAACCCCGAATACCGGTATAGGAGACAAATGTCCTAGCGATGAGGCCACAGCGACATTACGGTAATACATCATAGATTGACATGTACGTGATGCTGTGTGTATATTCCCTCGTTCTATTTATAGATTGTGTACAGATTTTCAAGGTTTCCCTCGCAAAATCACATTTTCGGAGGTTACATTTTCTTCCAAAGTTGAGAGGCAAGATACGGAATAATTGTCGATACGTGGTGTACGTTTCACGCCCAGCCATTCACCATCTCCGGAGTTTTTAGCGGAAATGTCTTACTTTAATAGTATATAGATACTTCTGAACAAGAGACAGGGTAAGACAGAAATGGTCGGTAAGACCTATAGTGTGGACTGAACTAACTTGTGAGCTGCAAGTAATACTTTCTTCTAAAATATTGTTATTGAAGATCGACGAGTCCCACTTACGATGTGCGGAGGGTCATACATGCGATTTGAAACCGGTTTGATATCCTGACAGCTGGGTAACCGGTCTGAAACCAGGACACACGCTGGTCGCTTCCCCAAATTAATTACAACAGCAGCGGCACACAACGCCCACAATCATTGCTGTAAAACTTGTCTTTCGCGGGCTTGGTACTTAAGTGGCATCCTTACTGTGCAGGGATGCTGACTGTTATTTCTACCAAAGCAGAACTATAACCAGCCTTGTCAACAATCCCTAACAACAAATCACCGTATACATAATGTTCTTACGCACACCAAGCAATCACGCATCTCTGACTTCTTGAACTTTGAGCACCTGACAGCACCCTGCAACCCTTTCTAATGCATCTT
>NW_014577630.1:174763-180030 GCF_000485595.1 Priapulus caudatus | reverse complement strand
GGGTGATCGTTCCAAATCAAACATGTTTGATTTTGAACCGATGAGCCGATGAGCCGATTTTAAGGCCGCCGCACACCTACATCGCTTCATCGCTTCATCGCTTCATCGTTTGTAAAATCGGCTGGTGTGCGGCGGCCTTTAAAATTAGTTCATACATCAAAGCGTCACATTTTTATTGTATAATATGCTCTTTTAAACCCATCGATTGCACGGTGTCGTTATACACTGTAGATTCCCTTGACAGTAAGTTACGGTGTAGATTTCGCTTGCGAAAAAGAAGCTCTAGTTGGTCAGTGTATCACAATTTGCATCAGATCACAACTGACACAGTTGAATATAGTGTATAACGTCAACTAACATAATGTGCAAAGACGTATTTAAAAACCTCACTAAATAGAATGTCCATGTTTCTCATTTGATATTCTGGCGTGATATCTCTCTCGTGCATACCTTATTTGTTGTGTTGTTGTACCCGGCGTTGCTCAGGGGAAAACGCCTAGGGACAACTTGGAGAGAAAATTCCGAAACATATAATTACTTAAATCTTAGGATATAACAGAGTATAACAAAATATGAAGGGGTTAAATAATATTCTGACAAAAACAGTTGGAAAGATTCTATGATTTTATGTTGTCAAGGTCTTTTGAATATACATTGTATAGAAAATGCGCCATGTTATTATGAATATGCTTCTTGATGTTCTGCGTTAAAGTTGGTTAGTTCTACAACGTTGAAATTGACATTTTTGGGAAAAATCTCACGAACATGCGGCAATAAAACTCGTCTCTCGCGGGCTTGGTACTTAAGTGGCATCCTTACTGTGCAGGGAGGCTGACTGTTATTTCTACCAAAGCAGAACTAACCAGCCTTGTCAACAATCACTAACAACAAATCACCGTATACATAATGTTCTCACGCACACCAAGCAATCCCGCATCTCTGACTTCTTGAACTTTTAGCACCTGACAGCACCCTGCAACCCTTTCTAATGCATCTCATTTCATGTATATTAAACAATGCTTGGCGACACCTATACAAACCATATTTTACAACTGCGTAAGTAATTAAGGTCCGGGTGTTGGTTCTACGTTAAAGTTGGTTAGTTCTACAACGTTGAAATTGACATTTTCAGGAAAAATTTCACGAACATGCGGCAATTTTCTATCTCAAAAGAACGTATTTATTATAAGTATAGCAATCGTCATTGCACAGCAATGACATGGATGCGATTGGTTGAAAACTGTTTGGACGTGCCCGGTACAATCGCGTTTCTGCGAGCAAACGGACTGCTGTAATGTTGCATGCAATGACCAGCAAATGGTGGAACTGCAACTAAGGTGTAAAGACGGCATTTGGTGGAGCGTAGAGTGAAAAACATTCCTGCAGGATCTAAATAATTTAACTGATATACTTCTGAACAAGAGACAGGGTGAGACAGAAATGGTCGGTAAGCCCTATAGTGTGGACTGAACTAACTTGTGAGCTGCAAGCAATACTTCGTTCTAAAATATTGTTATTGAAGATCGACGAGTCCCACTTACGATGCGCGGAGGGTCATACAGCCATCTCTGCCTATAAAAATTCATTTTTGTGTTAGACATGATATGAGTCAACATTCATCAAAGCAATTAATATTCGCAACATGAATCGAATTTATATAAATCGAATATATTTGCAATTGACACACGAGACAGCACTGTTTTCTGTTTTTAAATGCTGTTGTCATAATACAATTAGGTATAACAACATTATAGCAAACTTGCGTAGGAAAATATTAGTAGTTTTTAATTCGTCATTAAGCTGTTTATATATTTGTGATAGAGAGAACGAATATAGAAAAGAAGGGGAGAGAATAGAGAAGATTAGAGAGAACTCATATAGAAAAGGGAAGCGAACAGCTAGGGAATAATAAATTATTGTGAATTATCATTGTCATCATCGTCATCATCATTACCATCGTCGTCATGGTCGTCATTATCATCATCACCTATATCATCATCATCATCATCATCATCATCATCATCATCATTATTATTTATTATTATTATTATTATTATTATTTATTGGAACCAGTACTAGTCTAACCGCTCAACATCCTCCACTTGTTGCTCTGTTTCCGTCCTCTCGTTCATCCCCGTCTGAAGCTGCATTCTAGTGTTACAGTTCTCCTGTCTCATTGTTATCAGCTGTGTGTTGCATACGTTGGACAGCATTTTTGTTTGATGCCCGATTGCTCACTCGCACTTGGGTTTGTCGATAACCAATTGCTAACAACTATCTACCCTATTATATGTTCCATTTATAATTCCGCAAATTATTCGATTAAATCATTTGTATAAACGTTAATTGTAGTTTTAGTGTTTGTCTCTCATTGTATTTCTACTATTATTCTCTCAGGAATGAATCGCAAGAAACATGTGTTTTTTATTCACCACTGATTCTATAATATGAAGAAGTGAGTATGGTGTACAAAGAAAATCTGGTTTAACTCGTAATATTTTATTGTAAAGTATGAGTTTGCAGATGGGTAGGAAATCGCTCGGTAGTCTGTGTTTATGAAAGGTCGCGACAAAGTTGTTTTGCATAATGGGTTAGTCAACCTGGCAGCGCGTATACTTGATGCAGTATGGATGTGGTTAGTTGTACATGTGGGCAGTGTCGGTCTGCCGGTCTGCGTGGTGCTCGCAGTCGCGACTTTCTTTGTTTAGCTTAGAAATGTAAGGAAAAGCGTTTCTTCGGTTGTGCGGAGTGTTGGAGGCTTGATCTGACGTGGCGAGGCACGCGTCTCTGACCGCGTGCCTCGGTGCGAGGTAACGTGCTCGTTCGAGATACAACTATACGTATTTGCTGTAACCACAACTGCTTGGCGTCGTTTGGAGTTTCGATTATCCATCGCCTACATACAGATTTCATTTCAACGCGGTAACGTCATCTTCCTCGTCTCATATCCTCCGCCCACTAATTGTGCTTGGGTTTGACAGCTATGCTTGTTGCTTTCTTGGCTATACGTTGGCTATCGAGTAGATCACTCGTTGTTGTTTCTTTATACCTATCTTTATTACTGTAGCTATTTCCTTAATCTATACTTACTTCTTTGATTCACCCAGTAATAACGTTTCAGTGTAATATCTTAGATTACATATACTTCTTGGGTTTTTACTCAGTTAATTTTCTTTATTTTGTTAGTATTTATCATGTACATGTCATGTCTCCTGTTTTTTCGGCTCGCCATCGTGTCGGCCATCTTTCTTTATCGTTATATTTATATAACAATATTCTTGTTTATCTGGGTTTGCTTGAAAGCTATAATAATCTGATTTTAATATATCTATATATAATTCCTGGCGGTTCTTTATTTTATATTCAATTTGACTGACCTGCTATATAATGCTCGATGAAATATTTATAATAAACGATGTTGATTCAAGCCACGTTACACCTCCACTCTCTCACCTTCTGATTGCTAAACATTGCCAAACAGCTTTTTCATTAAAATTAGATAACAAAATAATATAGAATCAATAAATAAAGAAATATCGCCTCTTTCTCTCTCTCTCTCTCTCTCTCTCTCTCTCTCTCTCTTCATGCTCTCCTCTCTCTTCTCTCTCTCTCTCTCTCTATATATATTCTCACTATATATATATATATATATCACTTATATATGTGTGCGCCCCCTATGCTGGTGCCTGTGTGTGTGGTGCCTCCATTTGTGTGTGTGTGCCTCTTTTATGTGTGTGTTGTTTTGTCTGTGTGCGTGTGTGTGTTGCTGCGTGGTTGTCGTCTCCTGGTGTTGTCGCGTTGTTTGTCTGCGAGTGTGTGGTTCGTTGCGGCGCTGCGTGTGTGTGCCGTCCCGCGCGCGGCGCGCGTCGACTGCTGTGTGTGTGTGTGTGTGTGTGTGTGTGTGTGTGTGTGTGTGTGCACTCGGTTGCTTGGTCGTTGCAGGCCTGAATAAGCATAGAACAGAAATTAACTAAAAATACTCACACTGTTACCGCGCTTACACAACATACACTTTATTCATGTTAAATAACTACAGATTCGTGCTCTATGCTCCGCTCGAAACTTTTGCCAGCTCTTGTATTTGTAGTAATTAATACCGGCCATGCGGTTCGTCAAGACCAACACATTCTCTGATTGGTTGCTTCAGAGTTCGCATTTCGCATTTCGCATGAGCCTTCTGCATTGGCTTTCGTACATTCACAATGTCATTCAAAATCTCGTCGATTCAGATGAATAGGAATAATTAGACCCTCACATTGCACAAGAAAGGCAATTTACCCGGATTGTGAGATAAATACAAAATGCGCTTGTTAATTAATATTGTATATATATGTTAAATATATTAAATAGAAGTTAGATTTTAATTCAATCACACACGTGCAAAACCCTAATGATTCTACTGGTTCGGCGCTCATGCTTTACATTAAACACGGATCATTATCATACATCTGACTCACTACTTAATTAAATATATTATAGGATGCCACATCATCACCTACTACGTATTGCTATCTAAACGTTGAACATGAAACGACACCCATCTGCCGACCATGTGTATAACATAATACACATTTACCTTACCCCACGAAACAAGATGGCTTCTAGCCATCGACCTTCAGCCTCCCGGCTGATGTCAACACCACGCATGCGCACATGATCACCATACCAGTTGAGGTATGGAGGTATGAATGTGAAACATTTAAATCAATAAAACTCCGTCTGTCTGTGTAGGCCCCTACTAGTTAATTCTAACATGACGGAGATGAGAGGTTGGTTTACAATGTAAGATTCGATATCTTTCACTGATGATGTTTTTACTTCTGGTGAGTATGAGGAGAGTACCGACGGGAGAGCGTTGTCAGATCTCTCTCCTCACACATCTCTTGCCCTATAGGTTTGAATCGTTCCGCATAGACCGATACAATGACATTCATTATGTCATTGAACATGTCATTGAACTGATTCACCATGCTAGCGTTTCGGCAATCACGCTTTATTTTAAACACGGATCTTTATCATTTACCAGACTCACTACTTAAATACATTATATACGCGTTAACGGCAATGATTAGTTTAAATTATTTGGGTAAAATTGTTCTAATTGAGAATAAATTACGATCGATAAATGTCGCATGAACATGGTACGTTGACATCATTTCTGACGGATACGTGAAAAAATTTCGTGCCAGATGTTGTATCCTCCACCGACGGAATACTGCGGCGTCATCATATCATATATTATCACACAACAAATAGCTATATAGATA
>NW_014577630.1:171854-173845 GCF_000485595.1 Priapulus caudatus | reverse complement strand
GTTGTAACAGTTTAGTTGCATAATTTGCCTTCGTTGGTAATCCACACTGCTCCACTTCACATGTGTGCAGTGTGCTCGCTTGTTCACAGAGCCAAGCTGATCATACATATGAGTCTGACAGTTCGAGGTGTAATTTCTGCTTACATCTATACGAAATCTCACTAGAGTAGGAGAGATCTCACGATTGTATGAAGGCAGTGTCACACAGATTGCACTTATACGGTTTCTCTTACGCGTGAGTTCTCATGTGTCTTGTCAGATGACCCGATTGTTTGAAGGTAGCATCACACAGATCGCAGTTATAGGGTTTCTCTCCCGTGTGGGTTCTCATGTGTTTCTTCACACTACTCAGCACCGAGAAGGTAGCATCACACAGATAGCACTTATAGGGTGTCTCTCCCGTGTGAGTTCTCATGTGTATCTTCACACTACTCAGCACCGAGAAGGTAGCATCACACAGATAGCACTTATAGGGTGTCTCTCCCGTGTGAGTTCTCATGTGTTTCTTCATATTACTCTGACAGGAGAAGGCAGCATCACACAGATCGCACTTATAGGGTTTCTCTCCCGTGTGAGTTCTCATGTGTCTCTTCACATGATGCAGATAGGAGAAGGTAGCATCACACAGATCGCACTTATATGGTTTCTCTCCCGTGTGAGTTCTCATGTGTCTCTTCACAGCACACAAATGCGAGAAGGTAGCATCACACAGATCGCACTTATATGGTTTCTCTCCCGTGTGTGTTCTCATGTGTGATTTCACATTACCCAATTGTGAGAAAGCAGCATCACACAGATCGCACTTATACGGTTTCTCTCCCGTGTGAGTTCTCATGTGTTTCTTCATATTACTCTGACAGGAGAAGGCGGCATCACACAGATTGCACTTATATGGTTTTTCTCCCGTGTGAGTTCTCATGTGTGTCTTCATATGATGCAGATAGGAGAAGGTAGCATCACACAGATCGCACTTATAGGGTTTCTCTCCCGTGTGAGTTCTCATGTGTTTCTTCACAGTACTCGGACATGAGAAGGCAGCATCACACAGATCGCACTTATATGGTTTTTCTCCCGTGTGAGTTCTCATGTGTGTCTTCAGTGTACCAGATAGTGCAAAGGTAGCATCACACAGATCACACTTGTACGGTTTTTCTCCCGTATGACTTCTCATGTGTATCTTCACTTTACTCAGACAGGAGAAGGCAGCATCACACAGTTCGCACTCATATGGATTTTCCCCGGAATTAATTCTCACGTACTCCATCGTGCTTCAGGGAAAGCTGCCACGTACTGGTCACACACACTTCAGGTGTCTATACCCTGTCTGCCGCTCAAGTTACGACCACGTGTTTTGCTTCGTAGACTGCTTCGTTACACTTGTAGAATTAACGTCCTATATAGGCTCTCCTGCAAATTAGTAAAGAAAATACGAATGAATGTATTGAACGCCGCGTATTGGTGTAAAACAAAAACGTGCCCTGCTTATCTTTGCAATTCAACTGTTTATACTAAATATCGAATTATTATCATCTAAACATCACGCACCATTTTACGACTGTAAGCTCTAGCTTGCACATAATGTATCGCGAAAATAAATATACTGAATTATTATAAGAAACATTCGCTTACCCAATGAAGTCTCTGATCGTCCCAATAGTGTTCTCGTATCAACATTGAAGTTACAAACGTCAGTGGCGTGGTTATATAGCTGCGGTTATAATGAAACCGGTCTGATATCCTGACAGCCGGGTAACCGGTCTGAAACCAGGACACACGCTGGTCGCTTCCGCTAATTAATTACAACAGCAGCGGCATACCACGCCCACAATCATTGCTGTAAAACTCGTCTCTCGCGGGCTTGGTACTTAAGTGGCATCCTTACTGTGCAGGGATGCTGACTGTTATTTCTACCAAAGCAAAACTATAACCAGCCTTGTAAACAATTCCTAACAACAAATCACCGTATACATAATGTTCTTACGCACACCAAG
>NW_014577630.1:168585-171304 GCF_000485595.1 Priapulus caudatus | reverse complement strand
GTTCTCATGTGTATCTTCACACTACTTAGATAGGAGAAGGAAGCATCACACAGTTCACACTTATATGGTTTCTCTCCTGTGTGACTTCTCATGTGTACCTTCGCACTACTCAGACAGGATAAGGCAGCATCACACAGTTCGCACTCATATGGATTTTCCCCGGAATTAATTCTCACGTACTCCATCGTGCTTCAGGGAAACCTGCCACGTACTGGTCACACACACTTCAGGTGTCTATACTCTGTCTGCCGCTCAAGTTACGACCACGTGTTTTGTTTCGTGGACTGCTTCGTCACACTTGTTGAATTAACATCTTATATAGGCTCTTCTGCAAATTAGTAAAGAGAATACGAATAAATTTATTGAACGCCGCGTATTGGTGTAAAACAAAAACGCACCCTGTTCATGTTTGCAATTCAACTGTTTATACTAAATATAGAATTATTATCATCTAAACATCACGCTCCATTTTACGACTGTAAGCTCTTGCACATAATGTATCACGAAAATAAATATACTGAATTATTATAAGAAACATCGATCCGCTTACCAAATAAAGTCACTGATCGTCCCAATAGTGTTCTCGTATCAGCATTGAAGTTACAAACGTCAGTGGCGTGGTTATATAGCTGCGGTTATGAAAACCGGTCTGATATCCTGACAGCCAAGGTAACCGGTTTGAAACCAGGACACACGCTTGTCGATCGCTTCCCCAAATTAATTACAACAGCAGCGGCACACTACGCCCACAATCATTGCTGTAAAACTCGTCTCTCGCGGGCTTGGTACTTAAGTGGCATCCTTACTGTGCAGGGATGCTGACTGTTATTTCTATCAAAACAGAACTAACCAGCCTTGTAAACAATCACTAACAACAAATCACCGTATACATAATGTTCTTACGCACACCAAGCAATCCCGCATCTCTGACTTCTTGAACTCTAAAGACCTGACAGCACCATGAAACCCTTTCTAATGCATCTAATTTTATGTATATTAAACAATGCTTGGCGACACCTATACAAACCATATTTTTAAGCGTTTTTTTAAGCTTTTTTTAAGAGAGTGTTTTTAAGCTATCTCATGGCCGATTAAGAGATGGGTATTATGATGGGGATATCGTAGCTCACTCTTAACAACTCGCTCGGCTGTTGGTACGCCACCTAGTCTTTCATATGACTTAAAATTAGTTCATACATCAAAGCGTTACATTTTCATTGTATAATATGCTCTTTTAAACCCATCGCTTGCACAGTGTTGTTATACACTGTAGATTCCGTTAACAGTAAGTTACTATGTAGATTTTGTTTGCGTATGTGTGTGCGTGTATGCGTACGTGTATACATGTGTGCGTGTGCGTGCGTGCGTGCGTGCCCTCCCGGACTAACGGCTGGCTCGTACCGCAGAGGAAAAAAACACAACAAAACGGAACCTGTTCATCCGAACCTCAACTCAAGCTCTTCAGAAATTATATACGATAATATAATAATCATATATCGACGAGTACAGCCCACAGAACCAACGGGGAAAACTCGCATCACAATCTCTAACAGCGTCTGTTTACGCGCCGCTACACGTCACTGCCACATCGCCATGACGTCATCATCTCTTTGCGTGAGATTGCTAATGATACATAATAATCAATCTTCACGGGAAACAAAGCTAGTATACACAACAGCGGCAACAACAACAATAATAATAACGTGACAATCCTGCAGCAACCTTACAAGAAACCTCCCGCCCCCAAAAAATTTTTATACCGTAAAATCATAAAACGAACCGATTCCAGACACTCGTCTAGTTTATTCTGTGCATCCTCCCTCTCTAACACACGCGCGTGCATTTATATATATTTATATATAGTCTATTCAGTCTACAATTATTTTTATGTATGTATATATACGACTATAAATATGCCATCTGCTAAACATACTTACACGGGACGCACAACACACGAGAGAGAGGGTGAGAGAGGGAGGACAGAGGGAGTGATAGCTGCTGCTGCTGCTGCTGCTGCTACTACTACTACTACTACTACTACTGCTGCTGTTGCTGCTGTTGCTGCTTCTGCTTCTGCTGCTGCTGCTGTAGTTGCTGCTGCTGTTGTTGCTGCTGCTGCTGCTGTTGCTGCTGCTACTGCGCCCTCACCTCACCTGGCACTGACTGAGAAGTTGGCGGCGGCAGCAGCAGCAACAACAACAACAACGGAGCCCCCTACCTAACTCCCTCCCTCTTTCCCTCTCTCCCTCCCTCCCTCACGAGGGTGCGATCGCGTGAACAGCTCATATCTATTTACAAGTGCATACACGCCTCTTCTCACTTCTTCCTTCCTTCCTTTCTCCTTTCTTCCGTCCTGTCCTTCCTCTCATCTCTTCTTCCTCACCCTTCTTCTTTTCTTCCTCTCTTCTTCCTCACTCTTCATCTCTTCTTCCTCACCCTTCCTCTCTTCTTCTTCGTCCTTCCTATCTTCTTCCTCTCTTCTTCATCACCCTTCCTTTCTTCTTCCTCACCCTTCCTCTCGTTTTCGTCACCTTTCCTCTTTTCTTCCTCACCCTTCCTCTCTTCTTCCTCGCCCTTCATCTCTTCTTCTTCTCTTCTTTCTCACCCTTCCTCTCTTCTTCCTCACCCTTCCTCTCTTCTTCCTCACCCTTCCTCTCTTCTTCCTCACCCTTCCTCTTGTCTTCCTCACCCTTCCTCACCCTTCCTCACCCTTCCTCTC
>NW_014577630.1:164856-166504 GCF_000485595.1 Priapulus caudatus | reverse complement strand
CACACACACACACACACACACACACACACACACACACACACACACACACACACACACACACACACACACACACACTTAAAAGACATACGGTATAGTGCATGCGTAAAGGTAATTAGGTAACCAGAAAGTGGACGCTCGCACGAGTGCGCACAAACAAACACGAACGTACACACGCACGCACGCACATACAGCCTAGAAACGAATCATGGTTTGTAGAGTGAGCAGTAAGAGAGTGAAACTACCTGGTCGCTTACATTCTCCTCTATGATGTTTAGCTGAGCGACGAGCGCGTGCATTTGCTCACGACTGAAATCATGTAATATAGTAGATGTGCTATTGAATGTGTACGACATACGTGAATGAATACGTCTGCGTTAGAAGTTATCCGGTATATGAATGTTAACTATGTGTAAATGCTCACACGCATATATTTTGATATTAATAAAAACGCCAATAGGTAACTATGGCACGTTCTTTCTCTCACTTACAGTTAACCCATAAAAATGTACTTTGCTCGTTTTTAATATATCTCGTCTCTCTATCTCTATCTCGTTTACGCTACCTCTTCCCTTCCCCGCCGTCAATAGAATTAGCATAAAAATACGTTCCCGTTAATTCTTATTGCTTTATCTCTCAACCTACTTCCCTTTGTATCCTTCACTCTCGTTGACAAGCATTAAAATAGCAAATAACAATTCAAGGCTATATATACGTTGTTTTATTAGATCAGTGTTCAAACACATGGTTATTCACAAATGGTATTAGCCACATTTTATACCAAATTTACAGATTTGTCCAATGCTCACACATTGGGTAACTTAAGAACTCATTAAAATACAATCATGATTCTACTTTAGTTTCCACTCGGGGAGAAGTTGTAACAGTTTAGTTGCATAATTTGCCTTCGTTGGTAATCCACACGTCTCCACTTCACATGTGTGCAGTGTGCTCGCTTGTTCACAGAGCCAAGCTGATCATACATGTGAGTCTGACAGTTCGAGGTGTACTTTCTGCTTACATCTATACGACATCTCACTAGAGTAGGAGAGATCTCACGATTGTATGAAGGCAGCATTACACAGTTCGCACTTATACGGTTTCACTCACGTGTGAGTTCTCATGTGTTTCTTCACACTACTCAGACAGGAGAATGCAGCATCACACAGATCGCACTTATACGATTTCTCTCCCGTGTGAGTTCTCATGTGTTTCTTCACACTACTCGGACAGGAGAAGGCAGCATCACACAGGTCGCACTTATACGGTTTCTCTCCCGTGTGTGTTCTCATGTGTTTCTTCACACTACTCAGCACTGAGAAGGTAGCATCACACAGATCGCACTTATACGGTTTCTCTCCCGTGTGGGTTCTCATGTGTTTCTTCACACTACTCATCACTGAGAAGGTAGCATCACACAGATCGCACTTATAGGGTTTCTCTCCCGTGTGGGTTCTCATGTGATTCTTCACAGTACTCGGACCGAGAAGGTAGCATCACACAGATCGCACTTATAGGGTTTCTCTCCCGTGTGAGTTCTCATGTGTTTCTTCACACTACTCGGCACTGAGAAGGTAGCATCACACAGATCGCACTTATACGGTTTCTCTCCCGTGTGACTTCTCATGTGTAACTTCACTCTACTCAGATA
>NW_014577630.1:160676-163774 GCF_000485595.1 Priapulus caudatus | reverse complement strand
ACCATATTTTAAGCGTTTTTAAGCTTTTTTAAGAGAGTGTTTTTAAGCTATCTCATGGCCGATTAAGAGATGGGTATTATGATGGTGATATCGTAGCTCACTCTCAACAGCTCGCTCGGCTGTTGGTACGCCACCTAGTCTCTCATATGACTTAAAATTAGTTCATACGTCAAAGCGTTACATTTTCATTGTATAATATGCTCTTTTAAACACATCGCTTGCACAGTGTTGTTATACACTGTAGATTCCGTTAACAGTGAGTTACTATGTAGATTTTGTTTGCGAAGAAAAGTTCTAGTTGGTCAGTGTTTCACAATTACCATATCAGATCACAACTGACACAGTTGAATATAGTGTATAACGTCAACTAACATAATGTGCAAAGACGTATTTAAAAGCCTTACTAAATAGAATGTCTATGATTCTCATTTGATATTCTGGCGTGATATCTCTCTCGTGCATACATTATTAGTTGTGTTGTTGTACCCGGCGTTGCTCAGAGGAAAACGCTTAGGGACAACTTGGAGAGAAAATTCCAAAACATATAATTACCTAAATCTTAGGATATAACAGAGTATAACAAAATATGAAGGTAGTTAAATAATATTCTGACAAAAACAGTTGAAAAGATTCTATGATTTTATGTTGTCAAGATATTTTGAATATACATTGTATAGAAATTGCGCCATGTTATTATGAATATGCTTCTTGAGGGTCTGTGTTAATGTTGGTTAGGTAGTCGGGAAAAATCTCACGAAAATGCGGCAATTTTCTTTCGCAAAAGTACGTATTTATTATAAGTATAGCAATCGTCATTGCACAACAATGACATGGATGCGATTGGTTGAAAACTGTTTGGACGTGCCCGGTACAATCGCGTTTCTGTGAGCAAACGGACTGCTGTAATGTTGCATGCAATAACCGGCAAATGGTAAAACTGCAAATGAGGTGTAAAAACGGCAGTTGGTGGAGATGCCGTAGACTGAAAAACATTCCTGCATGATCTAAATAATTCAACTGATATACTTCTAAAGTCTGAACAAGAGACAGGGTGAGACAGATATGGTCGGAAAGCCCTAGAGTGTAAACTGAACTAACTTGTGAGCTGCAAGCAATACTTCGTTCTAAAATATTGCTATTGAAGATCGACGAGTCCCACTTACGATGCGCGGATGGTCATACGGCCATCTCTGCCTATAAACATGCATTTTTTGTGTTAGACATGATATGAGTTTGCTGTTTTAATTGCTGTTGTCAAAATACAATTAGGTATAACAACATTACAGTAAACTTTCGTAGGAAAATATTAGTAGTTTTTCATTCGTCATTAAGCGGTTTATATTTTTGTGATTAGGGAAGAGAACAGAAAAGATTAGAGAGAACGCATATAGAAAAGAATTGGAGAGATAGAGAAGAGTAGACAGACCTCATATAGAAAAGAAGGGAAGAAAACTGAGAAGATTAGAGAAAACTCATATAGAACACACATCTCTTGCACTATACGTTTGAATCGTTCTGCATAGACCGATACAATGACATTCATTATGTCCTTGAACATCCGATTGATTCACTTTGTTAGTGTTTCAGCAATCACGCTTTATTTTAAACACGGATCTTTATCATTTACCAGACTCACTACTTAAGGATACTCTCCACCTTTTGCACGGGTATTGCTCTAATGAAGATTAAACGTTTATTGACGAATGAATCGAATCAATCACACGTTTTATTTATAGAGGAGATATATCTCTATGCTCAAGCTAAAAAAATTCATAAAATTTCCAGTACATAATTATGTTACCACACAAATTTAGATTTTTTATGTAAAAATGGCATTTTGGATATTTCTCAATTACCACAACGAGTAAGGAAGCAAAATTTTTGCCACAGGTTAAGCACAATATGTACCAAAATAAAGCATCATGATTTTTCTTTAAGTTTTATATTTACTGAGAAAAATAAAAAAAACTGCTTAAAAATCAAGTTGTGTGTTAGAATTAAAAAATTTATCGATTTATCGCAATCTTTATATACCTATTAGCAACCTTATTTCTAGTTAATGTACTTTATGATCACCTATAATTGTCGCGTTTCCGTAATCATATCTGCCATGATTGGACGCTTCGAGTTACCGATGAATCGCATGTTTAGTCAATATAAAATCAACCCCCCAATCAATGTATAAGCATCGTATAATAATAATGTTTTTCATGTGTATTATCTCCCGTGAGTCCAATATGTAAAGCTTATTGAAATTGAGTAGTAGTTATTTGTGTCGTTGTAATGCTACAGTCTTCGCGTGTGCACGTACACGTTCATGCGTGCGTGCTTGTGCACGTACACGTGCGTGCGTGCGTGCCTGCGTGTTCACGTGTGCGTGCGTGCGTACGTACACGAGCGTGCGTGCGTGCGTGTGTGTGCACGTACACGTGCGTGCGTACGTGCGTGCGCATGTACACGTGCGTGCGTGCGTGCGTGTGTGCGTGTGCACGTACACGTGCGTGCGTGCGTGCGGGTGTACGTACACGTGCGTGCGTGCGTGCGTGTGCATGTACACGTGCGTGCGTGTGTGTGCAGGTACACGTGCGTGCGTGCGTGCGTGCGTGCGTGCGTGCGTGTGCATGTACACGTGCGTGCATGAGTGTGTGCGTGCGTGTGCACGTACACGTGCGTGCGTGCGTGCGTGCGTGCGTGTGCATGTACACGTGTGTTCGTGCGTGCGTGTGCACGTACACGTGCGTGCGTGCGTTCGTGCGTGCGTGTGCATGTACACGTGTGTTCGTGCGTGCGTGTGCACGTACACGTGCGTGCGTGCGTTCGTGCGTGTGCACGTACACGTGCGTGCGTGCGTGCGCATGTACACGCGTGTGTGTGCGTGCGTGTGCATGTACACGTGCGTGCGTGTGTGCGTGTGCACGTACACGTGCGTGCGTGCGTCCGTGTGCATGTACACGTGCGTGCGTGCGTGTGCACGTACACGTGCGTGCACTCCAATGTGCTGAACATTACCGCAATAGATGAGAAGACCTATTCCATAGACGAAATAGTGCAAATTGAACAAGTAGAACAAGAGGTGGAAGGCTACTGCTGTGTGTCTT
>NW_014577630.1:158978-160666 GCF_000485595.1 Priapulus caudatus | reverse complement strand
TGCGTGCGTGCGTGCGTGTGCACGTAGACGTGCGTGCGTGCGTGCGTGCGTGTGCACGTACACATGGGTGCGTGCGTGTGCACGTAGACGTGCGTGCGTGGGTGCGTGTGCACGTACGCATGCGTGCATGCGTGCGTGCGTGCGTGTGCACGTAGACGTGCGTGCGTGCGTGCGTGCGTGTGTGCGTGTGCACGTACACATGCGTGCGTGCGTGTGCACGTAGACGTGCGTGCGTGTGCACGTAGACGTGCGTGCGTGGGTGCGTGTGCACGTACACGTGCGTGCATGAGTGTGTGCGTGCGTGGGCACGTACACGTGCGTGCGTGCGTTCGTGCGTGTGCACGTACACGTGCGTGCGTGCGTGTGCCCGTAGACGTGCGTGCGTGCGTGCGTGTGCACGTACACGTGCGTGCATGAGTGTGTGCGTGCGTGTGCACGTACACGTGCGTGCGTGCGTGCGTGCGTGCGTGTGCATGTACACGTGTGTTCGTGCGTGCGTGTGCACGTACACGTGCGTGCACTCCAATGTGCTGAACATTACCGCAATAGATGAGAAGACCTATTCCATAGACGAAATAGTGCAAATTGAACAAGTAGAACAAGAGGTGGAAGGCTACTGCTGTGTGTCTTCTATAGTGTCTCGCTTATTCAGTATAAACATAAGGCACTGTTCGTATTCCATGATTTCATCTAAGATTTAACTCGTTAAATCTGAGCATCTGGGAATTAATCATAGATTTATGGCGGATGCTATGTTTGTTAGTTCTGTCCTTTCCTATATGTGTTAAATCTGTGTGTCTAATTCTGTGATCTCGTCCATTGATACAATAATGACATCGTGGGAAAGCTGTCATGTAGAGGGTATATCAATCAACCCCACGCTTGCGCACATGATCACGCCGAGTTAGACCAATAAACCCCACGCATGTGCATATGATCAGGCAAAGTTAGACCAATCAGCCCCACGCATGCGCACATGATTACAGAGAGTTGGATCAATCAACCCCACGCATGCGCACATGATCACGTGAACACCATACCAGTTTCGTTGCAGGTGTAAATGTGAAACTTTCTAATCAATAAAACCCAGTCTGCTGCTAACAACTAATAAAAACTGTCTGTGTAATAGCTTTCAACATGGCGGGGATGAGAGGCTGGTTTACAATGTAAGACTCGATGTATTTCACTGATGATGTTTTTACTTTCGGCGCCGTTGCATGCTCGCGCCACAACTCCATGAGTTTTATATCAATTCGACTGAAGCTGCTACATATTATGCTCGATGACACAATTGTAAACAACGATGTAGGATTCGAACCACGTAACCTGCATTCTCTCTTACCTTTTCATTGTTAGAAACTAACGATAACCTCTCTTGCAACAACATTTCATTAAATGTTCACATTTTTGCACCAAAGCATGGATGATGATTATAGGCTTAGCAAATAAATAAATAAATAACGAACCACGTAACCTGCATTCTCTCTTACCTTTTCATTGTTAGAAACTAACGATAACCTCTCTTGCAACAACATTTCATTAAATGTTCACATTTTTGCACGAAACCATGGATGATGATTATAGGCTTATTATTAGCAAATAAATAAGTGTGTGAATTCGACTGTTGACAGTTTCTTGTTGTACTCCAGTTTTCTATTCAGCTGATTATTTTTCTCACATCAATTTCG
>NW_014577630.1:155550-158968 GCF_000485595.1 Priapulus caudatus | reverse complement strand
ATGTTAACACACGCACACACGTGCGCGCGCACACACATGCTCGCGCGCACACGCGCAAACCTTTCTCTCTTTCGTTCTCATTCTGGCTCTCTCGCTACATCCCTCCTCTCCATCCCGTAAACATTCCGAGATGTCCCGGAGGGCCGGCATCATAATTTCTTACGTCTGCCACTCGCTCCTCCTCCAGTTTCTCTTCTAGTTTTTCCGTGCTTGTAATTTTGTTTACATTAAACATGGCTCATGATTATATTCTACACTCTAACGCAAACGTATTATATGCGCTCACGAGAACAAACAAGCCATTTCTGATCGAGAATATTGATGTTGAATTTAAAAGGCTCTATGACAACCTTTGTCATGAAATAAAATGCTATTGGCAGCAGTTGACAAATTTTCCGTTTACCGGCCGTTGCTTCCTGAATCGACAGCAGCACAGTGTAGGACAGCTGGTTGCTGACATTGCACCGCCGTCTCTCTCTCTCTCGCGCGCGCTCTCTCTCTCCTGACCGATATCTAACGAGCTAATCCACACTATCCTAGTAAGATTACCAGGAACAGGCATCAACATTTGTAATATACGCACAATGAGCGGTCACTTCTAGACTTTGCTCTTACTACGAGATCTAAAGAACATGAGCGCGTTAACCTATCACGTTTTCTGCGTCACGTACATTATTTTATGCGCGACAAGAGGTACAAACGCGGCAGGATATCAACTCTAATTAAAGGGAGAAGCCGTGAGAGGTTGTCTTCTTGAGACGATGATGGTCAGAAGGATGCCTCAGTGTGCATTCTTTTGCGGCCGCACTTTAGGCTGCACCGGTTATAACATGGAGAACACCACATCAACCAGCAAACAGTGCGAGCTGAGCGCCTACGCAGACACTGACGTCGGCGCTGCAATTGTCACCGATAACTACGACTTCTACATGAAAGGTTAGTAATTATATATCAGTTACGCTGTAACTGTTACAGGAATATGCGTGAAAATCATTCACCATCGGAATTAAGATTTTATTGAAAGTCATAACCTCACCGTGACTAGAACTAAAAGAGTAGTTTTCTTATATAGAAAGTATAAACTATTCGACTGCCGTGTTGCTTTTGTTAACGTTGGATAGTAATGAGTCATATTGCCGCTTTGAGGTAAACAAACGGTATCGGTACAACAATCAATTGCACAATCCCATCCCGGACAATCACCCTCGGACAATCACCCCAGACAGTCACTCCGTACAATCACGCCCGGACAATCACCCCATGACAATCACGCCCGGACAATCACCCCATGACAATCACCCCCGGACAATCACCCCCGGACAATCACCCCATG
The DNA here is from genome assembly GCF_000485595.1 of Priapulus caudatus. Taxonomy (NCBI): domain Eukaryota; kingdom Metazoa; phylum Priapulida; class Priapulimorpha; order Priapulimorphida; family Priapulidae; genus Priapulus; species Priapulus caudatus. The sequence goes on along the minus strand of NW_014577630.1, from coordinate 157,635 downwards.
ACAATCACTCCCCGGACAATCACTCAGTAACAATCACTACCCGGACAATCACACCGCAACAATCACTCCCCGGACAATCACTCCGTAACAATCACTCCCCGGACAATCACTCCGTAACAATCACTCCCCAGACAATCACTCCGTAACAATCACTCCTCGGACAAGCACTCCGTAACAATCACTCCGCGGACAATCACCCCGTAACAATCACTCCCCGGACAATCACTCCATAACAATCACTCCCCGGACAATCACTCCATAACAATCACTCCCCGGACAATCACTCTGTAACAATCACTCCTATGGCAATCACTCTGTAACAATCACTCCTCTGACAATCACTCTTTAACAATCATTCCCCGGACAATCACTCCTCTGACAATCACTCCTCTGACAATCCCTCCTCTGACAATCCCTCCTCTGACAATCACTCCGTAACAATCACTCCCCGGACAATCACTCTATAACAATCACTCCTCTGACAATCACTCCGCGGACAATCACTCTGTAACAATCACTCCCCTGGGACAATCACCCGGAAAATTATAGCCTGGACAATCACTTCCCAAACAATCACTCCGCGGACAGTCACTCTGAAACAATCACTCCCCGAACAATCACTCGCGGACAATCACACGGAAAATTATAGCCCGGACAATCACTCCCCGGACAATCACTCCCCGGACAATCACTCCCCGGACAATCACTCCCCGGACAATCACTCCCCGGACAATCACTCCGTGGACAATCACTCCCAGAACAATCATTCCCTCGAAGAAATTAAATTCAGAACAATAATCTCAAAAATAAATGAAACTATTATTACGGGGTGACCATCTGGAGGGGTCATATTACCCGGAGGTTATTCCTCAGAACCAGGCAAATAGCTTACACAGTCAATGAACAGGCTAATTCGGTTGCAAATTCTAACGTAAATTACCCAGAAGTTTTCTTCAGTTAATTTAATAGAAACCTTACCTGCTGAGAGTTTATATCACACAGAAAAGTGAATTTAGCACACTGGTGAAATTGAAATAAAAAACTTGTTTACAAAATCTCAGCGTCAGTTAATTAAAATGATAGCGAATAGAGGTAACATGGTGTAACTCAGCGCATTTATATTTTGAAATACGCTACCGATGTTTCAGTAAACACCGGACAATGCCCTGCAGACTTTGTGGAATTCCGGGGAAACTGTTACCACATTGAGACAACGTACAGGCCTCAGTGGCAATCGGCGCGTGACCGTTGCATCAACATGGGAGCCAATATTAATCTCGTTAGTCTGGAATCACCGGGAGAAAAAGATTTCCTGGCGCCATACTTCAAAACACCATGGTGGACCGGTGGCAACGACATTGCTGTGGACACGCAGTGGGTTTGGAATGCTACCGGAAGACAGGTAGACATGTGTGAACCTACCGTGTGGGGTCCTTCTGAACCCACTAATGCAGACAACAAATACTACGTTAAGATTGATAAAGACAGTTACGCGTATTCTTCCGGTAATTGGGCACGTAATTACGTCTGTGAGAAATTCCAAGAGTAAACGGCTGTATCGCGTCCCCATGCTAACATCTCGCTTAATCTGTTTTTCGTAATTAGTAATATATAGTAGAGTACAGTACAACATAATTTAACCGCGGTTAAATTATGTGGAACAAGGCTTCTGATTTGCTAAAAAGGGCTAAAATTTAACCGCGATTTAATTATTTCTACTGCGGTAAAATAATTATTACTGAGTACGATAGCCAACCACACTCGTGTTTTTCTCGTGTCAGCATCTACTTTATATCTTAGTGGTTATCTTAACAATATTTATGTGTTTTTCTCGTGCTTAAATCTCTAATTAATGTAATTTATGATTACCTATAATTCTTGCGTTTGCGTGTTCATATCTGCCGTGATTGGACGCTTCGAGTTACATATTATTATATTGTCTGTTTAGTCACTATAAAATCTTACGTATTACCCAATCAATGTACCCATTAACCACCGTAGAATAATTGTGTTTTTCATGTGTAGAAATCTCCCGTGAGTCCAATATGTAAAGCGTGTTGAAATTGAGTAGTAGTTATTCAAGTC
>NW_014577630.1:147573-155540 GCF_000485595.1 Priapulus caudatus | reverse complement strand
TTCTCACTGCTCCACTTCACATGTGTGCAGTGTGCTCACTTGTTCACAGAGCCAATCTAATCATACATGTGAGTCTGACAGTTCGAGATGTACTTTCTGCTTACATCTATATGACACCTCCCTAGAGTAGGAGACATCTCACGATTGTATGAAGGCAGCATCACACAGATTGCACTTATACTGTTTCTCTCCCGTGAGTTCTCATGTGTCTTGTCAGATGACTCGATTGTGTGAAGGTAGCATCACACAGTTCGCACTTATAATGGTTTCACTCACGTGTGAGTTCTCATGTGTGTCTTCAGATTACCCGATTGTGCAAAGGTAGCATCACACAGATCGCACCTTACACATGAGAACTCACACGGGAGAGAAACCGTATCCTTCACACTACTCAGCGCTGAGAAGGCAGCATCACACAGATCGCACTTATACGGTTTCTCTCCCGTGTGTGTTCTCATGTGTTTCTTCTTACTACTCATCTCTGAGAAGGCAGCATCACACAGATAATGATATAGGTGATGATGATAATGACGACCATGACGACGATGGTAATGTCGATGACGATGATGACAATGATAATTCACAATAAACTATTATTCTCTGTTCGCTTCCCTTTTTATATGAGTTCTCTGTAATCTTCTCAGTTCTCTTCCCTTCTTTTCTATATGTGTTTTATCTAATCTTTTTTATTCTCTTCCCTAATCACAAATATATAAACCGCTTGATAACGAATTAAAAACTACTAATATTTTCCTACGCAAGTTTACTATGATGTTGTTATACCTAATTGTATTTTGACAACAGCAATTAAAAACAGCAAACAGTGAGTAACTGTCTCGTGTCTCAATTGCAAATATATTATATTAATATAAATTCGATTCATGTTGCGAATATAAATTGCTTTGATGAATGTTGACTCATATTATGTCTAACACAAAAATGAATTTTTATAGGCAGAGATGGCCGTATGACCCTCCGCGCATCGTAAATGGGACTCGTCGATCTTTAATAACAATATTTTAGAACGAAGTATTGCTTGCAGCTCACAAGTTAGTTCAGTCCACACTATAGGGCTTTCCGACCATTTCTGTCTCACCCTGTCTCTTGTTCAGAAGTATATCAGTTGAATTATTTAGATCCTGCATGAATGTTTTTTACTCTACGCTCCACCAAATGCCGTCTTTACACCTTAGTTGCAGTTCCACCATTTGCTGGTCATTGCATGCAACATTACAGCAGTCCGTTTGCTCGCAGAAACGCGATTGTACCGGGCACGTCAAAACAGTTTTCAACCAATCGCATCCATGTCATTGCTGTGCAATGACGATTGCTATACTTATAATAAATACGTACTTTTGCGAAAGAAAATTGCCGCATGTTCGTGAGATTTTTCCTAAAAATGTCAATTTCAACGTTGTAGAACAAAGCAACTTTCACGCAGAACCTCAAGAAGCATATTCATAATAACATGGCGCATTTTCTATACAATGTATATTCAGAAGACATTAACAACATAAAATCATAGAATCTTTCCAACTGTTTTTCTCAAAATATAATTTAACCCCTTCATATTTTGTTATACTCTGTTATATTCTAAGATTTAAGTAATTATATGTTTCGGGATTTTCTCTCCAAGTTGTCCCTAGGCGTTTTCCCCTGAGCAACGCCGGGTACAACAACACAACAAGTAAGGTATGCACGAGAGAGATGTCACGCCAGAATATCAAATGAGAAACATGAACATTCTATTTAGTGAGGTTTTTAAATACGTCTTTGCACATTATGTTAGTTGACGTTATACACTATATTCAACTGTGTCAGTTGTGATCTGATATGCTAGTTGTAAAAGACTGACGAACTAGAATTTCTTCTTCGCAAGCGAAATCTACATCGTCACTTACTGTCAACGGAATCTACAGTGTATAACGACACCGTGCAATCGATGGGTCTATAATAGCATATTATACAATGAAAATGTAACGCTTTGATGTATGAACTAATTTTAAGTCGATATGGAAGACTAGGTGGCGTACCAACAGCCGAGCGAGCTGTTATGAGTGAGATGCGATATCCTTATCATAATAGCCATCTCTCAATCGGCCATGAGATGGTTTAAAACACTCTCATACACCCGGACCTTAATTACTTACGCAGTTGTAAAATATGGTTTGTATAGGTGTCGCCAAGCATTGTTTAATATACATGAAATGAGATGCATTAGAAAAGGGTTGCATGGTGCTGTCAGGTGCTCAGAGTTGAAGAAGTCAGAGATGCGGGATTGCTTGGTGTGCGTAAGAACATTATGTATACGGTGATTTGTTGTTAGTGATTGTTGACAAGGCTGGTTAGTTCTGCTTTGATAGAAATAACAGTCAGCACCCCTGCACGGTAAGGATGCCACTTAAGTACCAAGCCCGCGAAAGACGAGTTTTACAGCAATGATTGTGGGCGTGGTGTGTTGCTGCTGTTGTAATTAATTAGTGGAAGCGACCAGCGTGTGTCTTGGTTTCAGACCGGTTACAAGGCTGTCAGGATATCAGACCGGTTTCAAATCGCATGTATGAAAAATGCTGTGCAATGACGATTGCTATACTTATAATAAATAAGTACTTTTGCGAAAGAAAATTGCCGCATGTTCGTGAGATTTTTCCCGAAAATGTCCATTTCAACGTTGTAGAACTAACCAACTTTAACGCAGAACTTCAAGAAGCATATTCATAATAACATGGCGCATTTTCTATACAATGTATATTCAGAAGACATTGACAACATAAAATCATAGAACCTTTCCAACTGTCTTTGTGAGAATATTATTTAACCCTTTCATATTTTATTATACTCTGTTATATCCTAAGATTTAAGTAATTATATGTTTCGGCATTTTCTCTCCAAGTTGTCCCTAGGCGTTTTCCCCTGAGCCAGGCCGGGTACAACAACACAACAAATAAGGTATATATGCACGAGAGAGATATCATGCCACAATATAAAATGATAAACATAAACATTCTATTTAGTGAGGTTTTTAAATACGTCTTTGCACATTATGTTAGTTGACGTTATACACTATATTCAACTGTGTCAGTTGTGATCTGATGCTAATTGTGAAACACTGACCAACTAGAGCTTCTTCTTCACAAGTGAAATCTACATCGAAACTTACTGTCAACGGAATCTACAGTGTATAACGACACAGTGCAATCGATGGGTTTAAAAGAGCATATTATACGATGAAAATGTGACACTTTGATGTATGAACTGATTTTAAGTCGATATGGAAGACTAGGTAGCGTACCAACAGCCGAGCTAGCTGTTAAGAGTGAGCTACGCTATATCCCCATCATTATAGCCATCTCATTATCGGCCATGAGATGGCTTAAAAACACTCTCATACACCCGGACCTTAATTAGTTACGCAGTTGTAAAGTATAATTTGTATAGGTGTCGCCAAGCATTGTTTAATATACATGAAATGAGATGCATTAGAAAGTGTTGCAGGGTGCTGTCAGGTGCTCAGAGTTCAAGAAGTCGGAGATGCGGGATTGCTTGGTGTGCGTAAGAACATTATGTGTACGGTGATTTGTTGTTAGTGATTGTTTACAAGGCGGGTTAGTTCTGCTTTGATAGAAATAACAGTCAGCATCCCTGCACAGTAGGGATGCCACTTAAGTACCAAGCCCATGAGAGACGAGTTTTACAGCAATGATTGTGGGCATGATGTGCCGCTGCTGTAGTAATTAATTAGCGGAAGCGACCAGCGTGTGGCCTGGTTTCAGACCGGTTACCCGGCTGTCAGGATATCAGACCGGTTTCATCATAACTGCAGCTATATAACCACGCCACTGACGTTTGTAACTTCAATGCTGATACGAGAACACTATTGGGACGATCAGTGACTTCATTGGGTAAGCGAATGTTTCTTATAATAATTCAGTATGTTTATTTTCGCGATGCATTATGTGCAAGAGTTTACAGTCGTAAAATGGTGCGTGATGTTTAGATAATAATAATTCCATATTCAGTGTAAACAGTTGAAATGCAAACATATAAGCAGGGCGCGTTTTTGTACTACACCAATACGCGGCGTTTAATACATTTATTCGTATTCTCTTTACTAATTTGCAGGAGAGCCTATATAGGACGTTAATTCTACAAGTGTGACGAAGCAGTCTACGAAGCAAAACACGTGGTCGTAACTTGTGCGGCAGACAGGGTATAGACACCTGAAGTGAGTGTGACCAGTACGTGGCAGCTTCCTATGAAGCACGATGGAGTACGTGAGAATTAATTCCGGGGAAAATCTATATGAGTGCAAACTGTGTGATGCTTCCTTCTCCTGTCTGAGTAGTGTGAAGATACACATGAGAAGTCATACGGGAGAGAAACCGTATAAGTGCAATCTGTGTGATGCTACCTTTGCACAATCGGGTCACCTGAAGACACACATGAGAACTCACACGGGAGAGAAACCGTATAAGTGCGAACTGTGTGATGCTGCCTTTTCACAATCGGGTGCTTTGAAGTCACACATTAAAACTCACACGGGAGAGAAACCGTATAAGTGCGATCATCATCATCATCATCATCATCAACCAAATTTTCTTGGAACACCATACCACTCTTCATATTATAGAATCAGTGGTGAATAAAAACACATGTTCTTTTATTTACTCCTGAAAGAATAATGGTAGAAATCAATGAGAGACAAAAACTAAAACTACAATTAATTTTAACATGATTTGAATCGGATAAATTTGCGGAATTATAATGACATATAATAGTAATAGTTGATAGATTGTTATCGACAAATCCTAAGTGCGAGAATCGGCATCAACAAAAATGCTGTCAACTAACAACACGCATCTGATACAATATTCATTATGCACACGTGACAACAATATAGACATGTTGGTTTACTACTGTTCCATAATGATGATGAGTAACTCGTGATATATGCCACAATTTTGTGCTTGGGTTTGAAGCATGTTGCTGCATGCCTGCTACTGCTTTCTTTGGTATACTCGGGTAAGATCCCTCGTTGTTGTTGTATAACTACCTTAATTATTACTGTAGTATTTTAATTATACTTACTTCTTGAGTTCACCCAGTTAAATAATATTTCAGTGTAATAATTAAATTGCATGTACTTCTTGGGTTTAGTGCCAGTTAAATTTCCTCATTATGGTCGTATTTAGATTACAGGTACTTCATGGGTTTTACCCAGTTAAATATTCTTATTATTGTAGTATTTATATTACATTTAGTTCTTTTGTTTTTCTTGTGTCGGCATCTCTCTTTATCGTAAGGTATAACCAATATTCTTGTTTTTCTGGTTTTGATTAAAGCCATAATTAATCTGGTTTTAATTACCTATAATTCTTGCGATAATTGGGCACGTTATTACGTCTGTTAGAAATTCCAAGAATAAACGTCTGCATCGCGTCGCCATGCTAACAACTCGCTAAATCTGTTTTTCGTAATTAGTAATATATAGTAGAGTACAGTACTACATAATTTAACCGCGGTTTATTTATGTGGAACAAGGCTTCTGACAAGGGCAAAAAGTTCACCGCGATTAAATTATTTCTACTGCGGTAAAATAATTATAGCACGATAGCCAACCACACTCGTGTTTTTCTCGTGTCAGCATCTACTTTGTATTGTAGTGGTTATATTACTGTGTTTTTTTCGTGCTTAAATATCTAATTAATGTAAATTAAGATTAACTATAACTATTGCGTTTGCGTGTTCATACCTGCCGTGGTTGGACGCTTCGAGTTACATATTATTATATTGTCTGTTTAGTCACTATAAAATCTTACTTGTTACCCAATCAATGTACCCATTAACCACCGTATATTAATTGTGTTTTTCATGTGTAGAAATTTCCCGTGAGTTCAATATGTAAAGCGTGTTGAAATTGAGTAGTAGTTAATCAAGTCTACTCATCAAGCTGGGTGACATGCCACGAAATCAAAAGTTGCATGTAATACTAACACCAACAGTTAATAACTAATAATTATTTAAGTATACTGATCAAGCTGGGTGACACGACACGAAATCAAACGTGTATCAGTCTGTCGCTCTCGCCGATGCGCGCCGCGACCGAACGAGGTTACTGTTCAAGACACTGGTTTAGTGGCTGCTTACATTGTTAATGGCTGATATTAGGTGGCCTGCTATATTAATTACCACGTATTTCTGATTTACGTGTTGCATATTTCACATACAGCATAGCGTTTTTGCATACTATTTCATTTTCAATTGCAAATGCAAATTTACCTTTGTTTTAATTTGCTCAATTAAACAATTTTGCGATTCGCGCATGTTTAAGCCTACTGCATTTTACTTTACTTTATTATAATTTTTATCTTCTGAAATGTCTAATTTAGTCTCATTACACACATTTACGTATTGGTTGGTGGTGCTTATTGGCACTATCACTGCAATATTTACAATTATACCAAAATTATAGTAAACTTACGTAGGAAAATTTTAGTAGTTTTTTATTCGTAATTAAGCGGTTTATAATTTTGGGATTGGGCAGGTTTTATTGTGAATCAACATTGTCATCGTCGCCGTCATCATCATCATCGTCATCATCGTTACCATCGTCGTCATCGTCATCACCATCACCATCATCATCATCATCATTCCTGATTGATCCCGTATTTAATTTTACCATCATTCAAACAGGAGTGAATAAAAGCAAATTTGGAATTATTATTCACGACTGATTCTATAATATAAAGAGTGTTATAGTGTACCAAGAAAATCTAGTATAACCCGTGATATATGCTACCCGTTTATGCTTGAGTTTGAAACATGTTGCTGTTTGCTACCACGATTGTCGTATTTTATCATGTCGAAATCTCTCATTGCTGCAGTATTTTAATTACATGTACTTCAGTGTTCACTTAGTTAAAATACATTATTGTTGTTGTATTTAAATTAAATGTACTTCATGGGCTTACCCAGTTACAGAATTTTCTCGATGAGAATTCACTTGCTTAGGGTTTTCAATAACAATCTAACATTCGATCGTGTTTCTCATCTCATTTAATTATGCAAATGTACCTTGTTCACATAATGTTAAATATTACTTGTGGTTTGTTTTTATTCACTACTGTTTCTATAATTAAAGGTAAAACCCCATAGTAGGGCCTACTTAACTTAGATGTAGTTTTGCCAGCTAAAATATCATATTATTGTAGTTTTTAAATTAATGCTCTTTGTGGGTTTGCCGGTTAAAATCCCTCGTTATTGATGCATTTAAATGCCCTGTACCTCTTACCTTTCCTTGGTTAAAATACCTTGTTATCCGGTTATTATTGTAGTACTTAAATTGCATGTACTCGTGTTTTTTTTCGTGTCGGCATCTCCCTTTATCGCAATCTCTATATACCTATTAGCAACATTCGTGTTCTTTTTTTGTTCTTACATTATTTCGAATTAATGTACTTTATGATTACCTATAATTGTCGCGTTTCCGTGTTTATATCTGCCATGATTCGACGCTTCGAGTTACCGATGAATCGCATGTTTAGTCAATACATAGATATACGTAACACAACACAGTGTTGTGTATATCTATGGTCAATATAAAATCAACCACCCAATCAATGTATAAGCACCGTATAATAATCATGTTTTTCATGTGTATTATCTCCCGTGAGTCCAATATGTAAAGCTTATTGAAATTGAGTAGTAGTTTGTGTCGTTGTAATGCTACAGTCTTCGCGTGTGCACGTACGCGTGCGTGCGTGAGTGCGTGTTCACGTACACGTTCGTACGTGCGTGCGTGTGCACGTACACGTTCGTGCGTGCCTGCGTGTTCACGTGTGCGTGCGTGCGTGCGTGCGTGCGTGCGTGCGTGCGTGCGTGTGCATGTACACGTGCCTGCGTGTTCACGTGTGCGTGCGTGCGTGCGTGCGTGCGTGCGTGCGTGCGTGCGTGCGTGCGTGCGTGCG
>NW_014577630.1:136553-146282 GCF_000485595.1 Priapulus caudatus | reverse complement strand
ATCCGTGCGTATGTGCGTGCGTGTGTGTATGTAGTGTGTATCTGTGTGTACGTGCATGTATCCGTGCGTATGTGCGTGCGTGTGTGTATGTAGTGTGTATCTGTGTGTACGTGCATGTATCCGTGCGTATGTGCGTGCGTGTGTGTATGTAGTGTGTATCTGTGTGTACGTGCATGTATCCGTGCGTATGTGCGTGCGTGCGTGCGTGTATGTAGTGTGTATCTGTGTGTACGTGCATGTATCCGTGCGTATGTGCGTGCGTGCGTGTATGTAGTGTGTATCTGTGTGTACGTGCATGTATCCGTGCGTATGTGCGTGCGTGCGTGTATGTAGTGTGTGTATCTGTGTGTGCGTGCATGTATCCGTGCGTATGTGCGTGCGTGCGTGTATGTAGTGTGTATCTGTGTACGTGCATGTATCCGTGCGTATGTGCGTGCGTGTGTAGGTAGTGTGTATCTGTGTGTGCGTGCATATATTCGTGNTTGTTGAGAGAGATGGATGTATGTATGTATGTATGTATTGTATGTATTATGTAGTATGTAGTATTATGTATGTATGTATGTATGTATGTATTATGTATGTATGTATGTATGTCATGTATGTATGTATGTATTATGTGTATGTATGTATGTTATGTATGTTATGTATGTATGTATGGATGTATGTATGCTATGTATGATGTATGTAGTACTGTATGTATGCTATGTATGTTATGTATGTATGTATGTATGTAGTGTATGTATGTATCCGTATGTATGCATGCATGTATGTATGTATTGCTAGGTATATATATATATATATTATAATAAAATTAATAAAATATTATTATTCGCTGTGTGTGTGTGTGTTGTGTGTGTGTGTGTGCTGTGTTGTGTGGTGTGTGTTGTCTGTGTGTAGTGTGCTGTGCGCGCGGCATGTCGGGCGTGCGTGCGCGTGCGCGTGCATGTGCGTCGGTGCGTGTGCTGTGACGTGTGGTGTGCGTTGCGTGTCGTGAATAATAGTATTGTGTGTGTTGTGTGCTGTGTGTTGTGTGTGTGTGTGTGTGTGTGTGTGTTGGGTGGGGGTTGTGGGTGCAGGGTGTGTGGGGGTGTTGGGGTGTGTGTGGTAGTGTGTGAATGTCGTGATGGGGTCTTGCTGATGTTACTCCTGGTTTCTATCTGGGTCTGAATTTTCTTCATCATCAATCGAATGCCAGTGTTGTCGAAGGGGGTTATGATTCCATAAATCCTAATAATCAAAGTAAGTACAGGGTGGGAGTTAATAAGTGCTTCTTTAGAGAATCTCTAATACGTAGGCCCTGGCTTGGGCAGAGCGATTTTAAGATTGTTTGCGAGAGCTGCTCTCTCACATCCGTGCCTGACATACAGAGGTTTTAATCGTTTCACATAGATCGATACAATGACATTCACCAAAATCTCGTTTGATTCGCATGAAGAGGAATAATTTGTGTCCATATTGCATAAGGGAGACAATTTACCCGGATTGTTGGATAAATTCAATATGCACTGATGTAATATAAAAATCAGCTTATTATTTATTTTAACACTTGCTAACATTCAATTAATATTGTGTATGTTAAATATTTAAATAGCAGTTAGATTTAATTTCAATCACAAACTTGCAAAATCCTAATGATTCTATACTGGTTCGGCGATCATGCTTTACATTAAACACGGATCATTACCGTTCTGACTCACTACTTAAATATATTATACGCGTTAACGGTAATGAATAGGTTCATATATATTGACAAATCGTTTCAGTAGAGAAAATTAATATCATATGAACATGGTACCTTGACAACCTTTGTAACGGGAACGTTATACGCTACCAAATAGAAGCGGTTGGGAAACTTTTTACCAAATGAAACCGGAACCGACAGAATATTGCACCGCGTTCATGTCGTCCCTACTTGCCCTACCCCTGTACCCCTCTCGCTTTACACTCTTCTTTCTTGTCTCTCTCTCTCTTCGCCTCTTTTTTTCCTCTTCCTCATCTCTCTCTTCCCTCGCTCTCTCTCCTCTCTCTCCGCTTCTCTATATATATATAATATATGATATAATTATATATAATAATATATATTATATATATGTATTATAGTATAAGTATTACTATGTTAACACACGCACACACCGTCCGCGCGCGCAGCACACATGCTCCGCGCCCACACGCTGCAAATTCCTTTCTCTTCTTTCGTCTCTCATTCTGGCATCTGCTCCCCTACATACTCCTCTCCATCCCGTACAACATTCCGAGATGTCGCGCGCGAGGGCTGGCGCATTATAATTCTCTTACGTCTGCCACTCGCCCTCCTCTACAGTATTCTCTTCTAGTTTTTCCATGCCGCTTGTGAATTGTTGTTTACATTAAAATGGCTCCATGATTATATTCTACACCCGTAACGCAAAACTCGTGTATAATACGTTTCACGAGAAACAACAAACAAGCCATTCTGATCGACGAATAAATTATTTTGAGCTGAATTAAAAAGGCCTCTATGACAACCTTTGTCTTCTCTTCTTTGTGTTGTTTATATTTTTTTTTATTTCTTTTGTTCTTGCTTTTTTTTTCCTCATGAAAACAATGCTATTGGCCACACAGATTGACAAGATTTTCCGCTTACCGACCGTCTGCTTTCCTGAATCGACAGCCAGCACGTTGTGTATGGACATGCTGGTTGCTGACATTTACACGTCCATCTCTCTCTCTCCGCTGACGGATAATCTAAGAGCTAAAATCCAAATATGAGAATAAGATTACCAAGACAGGCATCAACATTATAATATACGCACAACGAGCGGCGTCACTTCTGGAATATGTGCTCTACTACGGATCTAAAGAACATTGGTCTATGGCGTTAAACATTCCACGCTTTTCTGCGTACCCCGTTATATGTTTATGCGCGAAAAAGGTACAAACGCAGCAATGATATCAACTCCAATTGAACAGGAGAAGCCGGTGAGAGTCGTTGTCTTCTTGAGACGACTGATGGTCAGGATAGCCGCATGACGGACTGTTCAGTAGTTTGCGCCCGCCGACCCCGGCGTTGCACCGTTATAACACAGCGAACACGCGGTAACCCATAAACACTGTGAGTTGAGCGCCTACGCAGACACTGACGTCGGCCGCTGCAAGTTGTCCCGATAACAACTACGACTTCTATACGATTGTATATGTAGTTAATCATATTTCAATTGCGCTGCTAATATTTTAGGGTGTGAGTGTAAACGGGTCTCAGGAATTCAAAAAGTCATCGGAGTACTCGAATTAATTTGTTTGATTCCATCTCTTATAAATTATAAACTAGTAAACTGGCGTTAGGACAAACCGTTGTAGTCTTTTATTTTATTTTATATCTTGATTTGCCATTTTGCTGCTTTGATATCTAAATAACCGGTATCGCGTTACCTCCCACAATTTACACTTTCAACAATTTCACACCGCGGATCAATTAGACCCGCGACAATTACACCCAGACACATTACACCCCGGAGCAAATTCCCCCCGGGGACAATTACGCCCATCCTAGGACAATCACCTCCTGCGCTACACTTACTCCGGCTGAACCAATCATCTAACATTGCGAAGCCATGTTTAGTAAACAGCGGGAGAATGCCTGCAGACTTCATGTGGAATTCCGTGGAGAATGTTTACTATGCATTGAGACACTCAACAAGAAGACTTGGCAAGAGGCACGTGATCACTGCATCAGCATGGGAGCCGACCTCGTCAGTCTGGAATCGACGGGAGAAACTAACTTCTTGATACCTCAAGTACGACCATACTGGTGGACGAGTGGCAATGACTTAGCGGTTAACACGCAGTGGGTGTGGGCTGCCACAGGTAGACAGATAGAGATGTGCGCACCTATCAACGCTGGGTCCCGTGACCCAATGGTGGGCTCAGTAGTGAACGATGTATTGTTTGTATGTTGCGTACAATGGATGATGTCGGACGTCTTACTTCAGAAACCTAAGGTTGCTTAGCTGTGAGAAATACACCTGAACCCGGGGCCCGTTGTCGGAGATTTCGTGAATGGTTATCATGAGTATAAAATGCCAGGACTTTTGCATGACGTATCTCTTTTGTAAGACCTATCTCTTTAAATTAGCCTTTGATGTATAGGATTTTATCTCGGATGCGACTTTAGTCGAAATATATGAGATTTAGATTTTAGATTGATAAACTAGTAATTTGGTGTGTTTAATATTCGATTTTATCTCGCAGTTAGCGATATATCTCACATATACACTTTTTATTATCCTTTCATTTTATTGTTCAGTCGTTGCGACATTGATGCGCTGCGTGATCATTTTATGTATAAATGCGCAATATAAATAAATAAAATTATAACAATAATAATAATAATAATAATAGGCCTAATGACGTGTCACCTCAAAGGTTATGACGTTTGTAACTTATGATGTCAAAGCTACACATGATGTTTCTGACAACGCCCCCCCCCTCCCAGATGCAGACGAGCGTAATGTGTGTGTGGCCGAGGCAGGACAACATAGCAACGAAAATGAATGCAAATATAGATACCTGAGGAATGTGATTGCCCGGTGTGTTAGATGCAGAACAACCCGAAGGGTCATTGGATGGTAATGCGTTAGATACAATACAAACGGATAAGCTATCGGAAAGAAATCAGAGATGGGGTTGAGGTAAAAAAACACAAGAAGTAAATATGTACAGTAGTGCTTCGACTACATAGTGTGCCGATTGAAGTAACAGGCACTAAATCGTATGTTTCATCACTCGCAATTTTAGATTTTTTATTTTTTATTTTAGATTTTAGATTTATGATATATATATATATATATAATTTACTACTAATAGGTTGTGATCATGCCTTTAAACATAGTTATAGTAAAATTTTCGTTTTACATATAATTATAATATCAGCTGTTTTAATGAAATTTTCCATACTTCTCTATTATTTGAACTTTTCAAAAAGTGACAAAGATGCCGACGCGTCGATAATAATATATGGACTACAGCAGCTCCCCTACTTACGAACATAATAGGTTCCTGAGGTTGGGTTTTAAGTCCAAATGTTCGGAAGTCCAACATTACTCTTATAAAATTTATTTAATTTATATTTAGTATTTAATACTAAATACTGTACACAGCATTGTAAAAAATGATTTGTACAGTACAGCTATACCCCAATAATACTCGACAGTATATTTTACCGCATTACTTAAAGTTACTACTATACTACAGATTACTACCATGATATACACTATATTTACCAGCCTTAAACAGTATGTTGTAGAATATCGTGTGTAGTAAGAGCTTGTGTCGCGTGAGAAATTTACCTTGAGATAAAAGTTAAAAGTGACAAGGTCGAAACAAATTACGACGCCTGACGATCATACACACAATTTCATGTAATTGTTCGAACTAATATAACGCGAATGCGTGATATACAATCACAACGCTATCTCGGGCTAAATACACGCTAGTCCGGGCTAATAGCGTGTACGCACGACAAAGATTTAGTCCGGGCCTGGCACGACCGGGTTTGATGTAGGATAAAATTTGCAGTCTGTACGGGTTACGGCATTTGACACGTGTGGCCGACTCTTGTGGCAATTCTCGGGGGAAAACGTATGTATATAGTAATCTACAATATTTCTCATGTTTGTTGTGTATTTAAACCGACTCTAATTTTGCTTTTCTCCTGTGTTAGTTTTTCATAATTTGCGTACGGGTATAGTATTAAAGTTGGACATTGGGCGTTTACTTTTGCGTGTAAAGCCCTGTGTACACTGTCAACATTTTTGGTAACATTCTCGGTAACATGTTGACCAGGTATACCTTGTTGCCGAAACTGTTGACAGTGTAGGTACACAGAGTAAAAAAGTTCGGTAACATGTTACCCAAAATGTTACTGAGACGTTGACGAAAGAATGCAGATGCATTTATGTTATCAGATGTTGACGAGGTTTAACCAATCAAAAATAGGCTCTAAATCACCTGATCTACATGTGGTCATGTGATTTGAACAAAATGGCAGCCACCAAGGAATGGACCAAAGAGAAAGAGAACAAGTTAATTGAATTATGGGAAGGCTGTACCTTTTTGTGGGATGTAACATCACAGCAGTACAAAGATAAGAATAAAAAAAAGTCTGTCCTGCAACTCTTATATGAGGGCTTGTCCCCCAGTCTTAATTCCTTCAGGAGACAGTGATAAGCTCCATGCTGCTTCCTCAGGGTGATCCAGGGCTTTGTCCACACTCGAGTTCTTTCGTTACGTCTTCTCTTCCGTCTGTCAACTATGAACATCAAAATTGCAGCAGAAGCACTGACAAGACATCTTCTCCTCTTCTCCTCTTCCATTTTTATAATTTTTCCTCCAAAATCTGACCTAGAAATCCTCATTCCTGCTCATTTTTCGGTAACATCTCGATAACATGTTGGCCAAATGTTACCCAGTAACTGTTGTTACCCAGTGTACACAGGGTCAAAATTTATGTTGCCCAGGATGTTACCGTACATTGTCAACATGTTACCGAGAATGTTACCAAAAATGTTGACAGTGTACACAAGCCTTAACTTAACGTGCGATAAAACGACACGATAAAATGTTCATGTGTCAGCCGTGTGGCGGTTGCGCTAGCTATGAGTTACGGCCATAGAACTAGAATAGGTTCTCTTCTATTTCTCTATTCTCTATTTTGCTATCCTTTATTCTAGTACTATGGTTACGGCCGGTCAGACTTCATCGAATCATAGATTATGATGGTGAATACGAGGATATGAATAGAGTATTGTCTATAGTCTATGGAACGGAAAGTTTATTCCAGTGTGGTTATAGAGGTAGTGTGTGGCAAATGGTAGAGTTATCTCTTAGTGGAAGCGCCAGCGAGCAAATTAGATTTATTTGTGCCTTTGCAATACTAGACGGGAAGAAGATATCATGTCGGGCCCGCCCTGCACAATGATGGATCGACTTGAAATAGAGAAGCCGGTAGTGGATAGTGGCAAGTCACGGTTGGGCGTTAATGCTGGTATTTCTTCTTTCCCTGGTTTTTCTGCTAAAATTTCGTGTTAGAAGACAGGATGGCGAGTGGCACGCGCAGCGCATAGGACCACAGCATGTACATCAGCCGGCGACAGGGGTGCGGCAGGGCGCCACAGAGACGCGAGGACTGCTAACAACACCAGCGCGCACGCTCGCCGCCAGACGATGATAAGCATGAATCACGAAACGAAGCGAACGAAACGAACTGACCAGCGTCATACTCGCCCAAAGCAAAATACACGCGATATACTTCCGAGTTTAATATTATTATTAATATAAGAAAATAGTATTAAAAGGCCACTAAAAAGGTATACGGCTCGTCATGCTGCTATAACTATATACTGCGAACACCCCCTTGTACGGACTAGAATGAAGTTATGTGTCTCCGTGGTAAAGATTATTCGGTCTAACACACGTCATATACAATGCTGATAAAACTTAACCAATGATCAAATACCAATAGAAGTGATGCAAGGGCGCAAATCGGACCAATGTCAGGTCTTCAAGTCCAGTCAGGCTCCAGTAGATTACCGAAATATCAAGTCATGATGACAAAAAAACGATGATACGAGATTATAATAAGAAAAGTATTAAATCATAATACCTGTGAAACTTGAGCTCAGTACTTTACTTGATTTACGGTGGCTAACTGACTATACGAATCTATGATAGTATCATGTGATATTTTTAATTAACTTACCGCAACACACGGGAGCGAACAAACGTTCTGAGACGTCACACAATCGGCCTTTATTGTTTAGCAATCGCTTATGTCACGAAAATGAACCACAACAAATATTTGAGAAACATCACATATCTTTAATAAATCAACATCAATATCACATGAAATTTGCATGTTCGATGTTATAGATGTCATGAACTTTCCGTAATTTGAGTTTTCTATACGCAGTTGGGGGGTGCCATGTATCTCATACCCTGTAGCAAACTTGATCAGCATTTTACTATTCTCGCTCTTCGCCTACACTCTAAACAGCGGAGGCATACATAGGCCTACTAAATTTAGAAGCTCGAATCCCCAGGTGGTGCATTTAGGTCATGCAATTAGGTTATACGCGGCCAAGGCGCATAATATACAGAAGTAAGAATATTAGTAGCTACGTATTGTCTGAGTTTGTATATAATTCCAGCTGTTTTGGACAATTTATTTCTAATATGTTTAATGTGAAAGCTCCATTTAAGTTGATTATCAATATGAGTACCTAGGTATTTATTGTGATCAGTCTGTGTGATATTAATGTTAAGTATATTGACATGAAAATTAGGAAATGCTGAAGTCTTATATTTGAGGTGATCATGAACTTGAGTTTAAAAAAATTGATCGATAATTTGTTGGCAGCCATCCATTCATCTGTGAGTCTAAGATTGATATTTACTAGAGAATTTAATTCAGCTAGATTATTACTGGACATAAATAGATTAGTGTCATCCGCGAACAGTCTTGTAAGAAAGTTAGATGCAGATGGCAGATCATTTATGTAGATCAACCTCCCCTTACTCCGTAGTGTTCGAATTTATATAAAAGTATCTCATGCTGCATTGTATCACATGAATTTGAAAGATCAAGAAATATCACATAAGTAATTTTGCCGACATCTAAAGATTCAAGAAGAGTATCGTGGATTTCATAATTGTCAAGACTGTAGAATGATTTTTTTCTAAACCCAAACTGATTTTGTGAAAGTATATTACATTTGGTTAGGAACTTATCAAACATATTATATAGAGACATTTCTCAAGAATTTTCGAGAATGGAGAGAGAAGGGAAATAGATCTGTAATTTAACGGGGTATTAAGTGATTCAGATTTGTAAGTAGGTATAATTTTAGCTTGTTTAAGACAGTTGGGGGAAAACTCCAGTAATCAGTTAAACATTGAGCAAGTGCGTACATATACGGTTTCAGACATTCGTTAACTCCTCCTATCTGTTTCTCCAAGGCACAACGTGTGGAAGAATGGTTTAATATACATCTTCTGGACGTGTCCATCTACGGCATATGTGGCGTTAAGGTGATACTGTAAAAGTAAAAATTTATGTAATTATACTAGAAATTAGGGATATGTATAAACGGAAGAGTGAGACGAATGGCTAGCATGCCGATAACAATGTGTGCGTCGAAACTCGATCTCACGGGTGTGTTCCTTCGCATACACCACGTCTCTTTCTGCAAGCGCTCGGCAGATCCATACTAAGTCTATCCATTTCCTACGACAGCTTTTGTTTCTATTACCAATGATACACTCGTAAGCGCTCTTCTTTCTTGTTCTGCGCGCACTCGTAGTTTACACACATACCTTATGAAAATGACAAGAGCAGAATCCGCCATCGTGAAAACCTTGGAACATGGGCATCGTAATATTGATTGGGTTAACAAGCTTTACGTTTTGAGACCTCTGTTTCTCCGACTCGATAATATGGGCGACGGCTAGATTTCTTTTCAGATGACGAACTGGATCCCACTGAAATATAAGCAATATTCCAATCAAAACGCCGAAAACATATTTCAACACTGTATTAACCTTGTTATCGTCTTAGATAAATTTTATTGCATAGTAACTGTTAACTCACACTAGTTTAGCCAGGGGAACAAGAAAACGGAACTACATTATTTTTCAGTTTATCTTTTTAAAACTCAACATGTTGCATAAATATAAACGCAAGAAAAAGAAAATCAA
>NW_014577630.1:121553-131553 GCF_000485595.1 Priapulus caudatus | reverse complement strand
TGCGTGCGTGCGGTGCGTGCGTGCGTCGTGCGTGCGTGCGTGCGTGCGTGCGTGGGTCGCGTCGCGTGCTGTGCGTGCGTGCGTAGCCGTGCCCCACTGTGAGTGCTGTTTGCGTTGCGTGCGGTGCGTTGCGTGCTTGCGTGCGCTGCGTCGCGTGCCGTGCCGTGGCGCGCCCCCCGTGCGTGCGTTGCGTGCATGCATGCCATGCATGCATGCATGCATTGGGGCAATTTGGCATGCATGCATGGCATGCATGCATGCATGCATGCATGCTATGTATGTATGTATGTATGTATGTATGTATGTATGTATGTATGTATGTATGTATGTATGTATGTATGTATGTATATATGTATGTATGTCTACGAACCATGCCGCATCCTCGCCGTATGAAGTGACCACAGTGGCGCCACAGTACAGTGGAATCGCTAGCACCTCAACCACGGACTCCTCGTATTCTAGTTGTATAGTATAGTTATAGATGGCAGGATGAAATGGCGGCGTTAGCTTGCCTGGGTATATGTGCAATGCTTGAATGGTCCTTCCATCACTACGTTCTGTGCGTAGAAAGATCAACTGCTATTTAAGTAAATAAAAGTATTTTATGCTTCCGTGATAAAAAAATTATAATATGACGTATTACGCACTTTTACACATGAATAATGATAATAATGAAAAAATGAAATATAATGAAATATGACTAAATAAATTGCAAAATTAATTGGTAATATCAAGAGCGTATCAAGAATGTGAGAAATAATGAAGCATGCTTAATACGCTCTTGGTAATATTATACTAAATTTACTCATAATTCGCATGAGTTTCATACGATGAAGGGTGAACAGTATACCTTGACTGCAATACGTGGCGTTGGGTTTCCATACGAGATCACCCGCTCGTTCCCTGAGCGTGTGACGGCAGTCTTTCGAGTTAGACCACCGAGCGCTTCCCTCATTGCACAACGGCCTCAGCTGCATGAAAATGATTCATAGTATTCTATCTACAGTGGCGAAATATAATTGAAAATATTTGAACTATCACACACACGCACACACGCACACACGCTTACACGCACACACGCACGCACCCACGCTTGTAGTGCAATCGTTGTGAGCTTTCGTAAAGCGGGTGGACACACTATGCGAATTTCGCATACTGATCACTGATTCGCTGCATTATAACATCAGCCGGCTCGATTTTCGCTTCCATGGACACACGATGCGAATCTGTACTCAGCGATAAAAATTCGCAGCGAAAATATCAAACATGTTTGATAGCTGCAAACTTCGGTGAGGAAAAAATTCGCGGCGAAATTCGCCATCGCTTGAGCGGACACACTATGCGAATTTAACAATTGCTGTGGTCGTGCGAATAAATTCCCATGGTGTGTCCCCCGCTTAAACAGGTAACGATTAACCGCTCACGGCAAGACCACGGAGACTGGTTGCCATAATTATGTTCTGCAGTGCACGATACGTCGATAGAGCGTCTAATAGAGCGTCTAGTACGTAACTCACGTCACTAAACATGGGAGTTCTGGTTGGCTTGTCAAGTATTATATCTACCATCTCGTTGAGAAGCGCTTGTTTCCGTAAGATATAACGTGGCTGTTGACAGTCACTAAAAACTTCGCTTTCGTTATGTACCTAAAATGGTAATTTGTATGAAACATATAAAATCGGGTACTCTGCATCAAGTTGATTTGCAAACACAGAAATATGTTATAGAACTACGATTGTACGGTCATTAACTTTTTATTTAAGTCATTATGAAAAAGATGTGTGTCTATAATTATAATTAACTTGAGAATTTCAGATTATAGTGGTTTACACGCACTGTATTTGATCAGCCATTTTGCTAGGGTTACGTGGCGAGCAAGTATACGTCATCACAAGCCCATTTTATGCTGCAAATGCTACCACTACAAAGGCGACATTATCAGAAGGAATCGGAGCATCTATACTCACACTTATCACCACGGGATGCAGCTGCGCCGAGTTGAGTAAAATATCATAGGCCAGTAGCTGATAGCAGCGTTTACATGGCGCCGGCGGAGAGTGAGTGTTCGGAGAAAGGGCGCTGACCGAGCCGTCCAATGTCCAGAACACACTGTCCGCGATCGCTGTCTTCACGTACGCCTCTGCCGCAGCGTTATAATGATGTCTTATGTAAAACCACAGCATCTCCGTGTCCAAGTGTATGGAGCAATCCTATCGCGTAAAATGTTCAACTCATTTTAGGGTGTTGTTACCTTTACTCTGCGGGGACGAACGAAAGCAAGCGACAGTTCGAAAACTGCTCGTCGGCACCACGTGAAAAAGCTTTAAAACTACGTTTGTAAATGTACACACACGCGCGCGTGCACACACACAGCGACGCGACGATACCGCACCCCCCCCACACACACACATACCACACACACACACACACACCATACGGCGCGCACACGCACACGCACACGCACACGCCACACGCACGCACAACGCGCCACACACACACACACCATACACACACACACACACACACACACACACACACACACACCACACACACACACACACACACACATGGGCGTATGTATGCACCACTGATCTCTACTATACTAACGTTAGTATAGTAGAGATCAGTGGTATACACGCACACGGCACACGGACACACGCGTGCACACTCACGCACGCACAGACAGAGGCACAGACTGACAGACGCACATAGACACTCGCGCGCGCGCACGCACGCACGACCACAGACACAGGCACAGCCAGACAAACACGGACAGAAACACGCACACATGCACGTATGCACACACAAACACACTCAGGCACAGACAGACAGACAGACACACACAGACACACACACACACATATACACGCACGCACACGCACGCACGCACGCATACGCACACAAAACACCATTGAAAATACTTTTGAATTCTTGGAAATTAGAATTTCTGCCAGATAACAGGCGTCACTACTTTTTCGTAGCTGTAATTTTATATACAAGCTATAGGTGAAAGGAATTTTATGAAATCTAGCAGAGGTGAGGTTCGAGCTTTTCAAAAAGCTCTGCGTTGATTATTTTGCTTATAATTTAGCTGGTGTGCTTTACACCTGCTATAAGACATTGCTTTACACGATGAATTTAGAATCCACTTTCTGCTAACAGCGCGCGACTTCTAACTTCCTGGTGTAAACTGCTATAATATAGTCAACAAAAACGTGAACATTGCAAACGATTACGTTTTATGAGGGCTGCATTATATAGCAGCCCTAATAACAGCGCGCGACTGCTAACTTCCTGCTAAAACAGACTGTTTTATTGCACCATGCAGTCACAAGATCTGATGCTTCCTGTAGAAACGATAAACAGCGCGCGACTGCTAGGTTTGGGAATAGACTAAGGTCGTGATAGAATCGTTGATTAATGATATACTTCATAACATTTGAAGCTGCCTATTAAAGCCGCATGCCAGTATAATCAAATAGATAGATATTGTGACACTAGTTTATTGTAACAATCTAATTTTTTAACAGACTATATTTTCTTGCATCAGTTACAAAATCAACGTTAAACATGCTTGAATATACCAATGTAGTAAAAGTTAATATTCGCCTAGCAGTTTAAATTATAGCTTATGTATTACACATTTGAGACACAGTTACATGTAAAAGAATTATTACTGTACGTGTGGCTTATTCAGAAAAACTACTACGTGTACAGGTTGAATTAAATCACAGCTTATTTGCAATACCGATAATAATTTTTTTTTATCTAAACACTTGAAATCCAATGCATTACTAGTCCAAGTATAACCTTCATAAGACAGAGATATTTTTGTTCGCAAACGTTTAAAAGAGACTAGTTTTATGCACTATTTACACAATGAGCGACATACACAAAAACATGAAATTACAGTAAACTATTTATATATACAACTTTTTATATACAAAATCACTGTTAAAAATATATCAAAGTTTTCTTCTGTTTGATGTTAAAAATGGGTTCCAAATAGGCAAAATTAGCGTGACTACAATTTTTTACCAAAACAGCATTTACAAGTTACATTGTAGGCGTATTATAGTGTCCTCTTGATGGCTTCGACCTGCTTGATATCGTTTTCTACTGCAACACAATTTCTCTTCAATCTCATTGCGGCTGTTATCCCCGTACCTGTAAAAATAGCTTTTCAACATGTTTTGTTGTCAGAATATCTCACCTTTTACTGATTAATAATGGAATATCTCAACGTTGGTAAAGCGTTTCTAAATAAGTTTTGTGTGTGTGTGTGTGTGTGTGTGTGTGTACGTGCGTACCTGCGCTTTGTGCCAGCGTGCGTGCCTGTGTGTGCGGCGTGCATGCGTGCGTGCCGCTCCGTCGCATGTGTGCGTACGTGCCTGTGCGCGTTTGGGTGCACGTTCGCGTGTGCCAGTGGATTCCATTTTATTCACATTCACGCCGGCCTGCACACGTACGTAAGCATGCACGCACGCACGCATATCCATGCACACGCACGCACACCCACACCCATATACAGGCCCAATGTCACACACAGACACACACACACACACACACACACACACACACACACACACACACACACACACACACACACACACACACACACACACACACACATGCACATGCACGCTCGCACACACACACACACACACACACACACACACACACACACACACACACACACACACACACACACACACACATATGCACACACTCGCACACACACGCGCGCGCGCACGCACGCACGCACACACACGTAATAGTGCAAACCCAGCTTTAGATCCTTAGAAAATTGCATACGTCAACAAGAAACTGCTGCAAACAGTTTTTAAAATAAACTCACCCTCACTAACTGTCCTCTAAGATCAGTGACTTGAGAGATGGGACTGACTTCTATTCCTCCTTTCCTCCATTTGACAATTGCTTGTAAACACGTTTACCGTTATCTTCTGCGTGCTGTAGCCATACGAACAGTCTTTCACCCCGCAAAGAACTACAGAGAATTGCCGATGTTGTTTGATAATTTGCTGTTTGATAGAACTGCATGGTTATTTACTGGGTATAGCTATTACTGTTACTGGTGCATACAAGAATGCGCATAAACACACAAGGAAAATGAAGATGGAAAACAACAGAAGCAAAGGCTTGGATGGCAGTAAGTTGGATGGGTGATTACATGCCAAATGATGATACTATTTATCTGCCTTACTGCTATACAAAACTGAGCTTGTGGAAGATGACAAAGATGAGATAGAACAGAAGAATATCAAGGACCACATCTCATATGAATGTCTGATATAGTGATATGGAAAAAAAGACTTTCCCCAGTATAAGATTGGCAATGTAATCAAAACTTTGTAGTTTGAGCTGACACACAATTGATTTATTGCTGATACCAAATTATGGTCAAAGTTTATGGTATGTTGATAGCTTTGTGTTACGGTATTCAATGTGATTAATCTACAATCTACATACTCTTTTTTCAATGTCTATTATTTCAGCCATCAACTTTTGCTGTATGCAATACCTGTGTGCAGTTGAAGGTTGACTATCAAGCATCTGTCACAACGCACCAAAGACAAGCAATTGGTAAAGTCATAGCTCAACACAAGCTTCAAGTTGAGTAAGTAAATATAAACTTGACTAGTGGACCTGTCACTCACTTCGCACCTTCCTTGCTAGAATACTGGTACATGTAGATCTACTGAAAGTATACGAAAGTATTAATATTTATGGTACGTTTATTTCATTACATGAGTAGCTATAGAAAACACAGCTCTCTAGGTTATTGGATAACTTAATCCCCGATATGTGTATTCATTTACTATCTCTAAGCTTAATTGCAACCTAATTTCAATTTTGGCTGGTAGCCTCGACTGGCTTGCCCTAATATTATTTGTATTGCGTGAACGCACGTTTAAAAATAGCGTATCCACACAATAGACGACGTACGTCAGCAGCGGAACGCAGCAGCAACGTTTAGATACCAAACTTAATTGTATCACAACAAAAGAACTCGTTACGCGCGCTGGCCATTTGCTATTGTAAATGTCTGTTGATATGCAACAGTGACACACGTACAGCATACAATTTCATTATTCTGCAAAAATAATTTAGTGTGCATCTAGTGATCGGTATATATGCATAATGTAAATTATTTGCTTTAGCTGGATGAGAAAATACTATCATCGAGCAAGGAGCAGCGCAAGGCAAACTGATTCAAATCAAAACTGTCTAATATTACTATTGATGGAATGGACCAATCAAAAACGGACATTCCACACTTTGCACAAGATGATAAAGTCACCAGCAATTTGTACAAACTGGGCAATTTGTACACATTTGACAGGTACGAAATATATAGAAGCCTCGTCTACACGGAGTTTGTCTTGACCCGAGTTAAGCTAACGGCAGCTAGCGGGAGGCGGTGTTGACTGCGGTATGCGACTACCGCTTAACTCGAGTTAACGATTTCGCGCGCGTCTACACGAGTCTTAACTCGGGTTAAGCTAACCCGGATTAAAGCTTAACCCGGGTTTGCTTAACCCGAGTTAAGACATCGTATAGACGCTTGCTTAAGCCGAAACAAATTTCCTCGTGTAGACGATGTAATAAGACGCTTAAGCCGAGACAGATTTCCTTGTGTAGACGATGTAATAAGACGCTTAAGCCGAGACAAATTTATTCGTGTAGACGATGTAATAAGACGCTTAAGCCGAGACAAATTTATTCGTGTAGACGATGTAAAGTCTTGTCTATACGAGGATTTTTATCGCGGTATAAGCATTTACACGCGTGCTTATCTCGGGTTAAGAGAACCAGGGTTAAGCCTTAACCCGTGTTAGTCTAACCTCGTGATGTGAAGGAGGCTAAGCTAACCCGAGATCAGATCTGTCTCGGGATAACGTCGTATAGACGGTGTTAACCTGAGATAGCGCATATAGTTCCTTAACCCTGCGATATGCGGCAATAGTGAATGCGTATTTACATCGATACGTACATACAATGCGATACTTACGTGCCAGAACCGCTCAAGCATTGAGCGGGTGGTGCTCGTATAGACGCTGCGCAAGTCTTAACTAGGGTTAAAATATGATATTCTTGCAGCAGCTGTTATTGCTTCTCTCATATCTTTAAAACCTTGAAAATATTAGGTTGTAATTGGGGATGCCCTTGCTCGTGATGTGGTGGAAGAGGACAGGACCAACATCACTACTGGGCAGTTTGTAGCTGTGTATACAGAAACACGGCAACGCAGGCCATGGATTGGAAAGGTATATGCTACTGGTAAATTTAACGTGTAATTATGAAAACGGCAATTGTTTGCACATCAAAGTAAATCCAGCTGTAGTTCCCTCTGCTGTGTGCACTACAATGGAAAGGACTGCAAGTTATATGACACATAGTTTATCTCCCATAACTTGGAATAGGAAATACTCATTAACAGACGTACCAGATGTGTACTTAATTATGCCTACATCATTTTATTAAAAATGTTTCACACCTAAATAACTTTTTCGTAAAAGTAATGTATACATAACTTTGAAGGTGAAACAAAGTGAAGAAAACCTGGAAGTTCACTGGTTGGAAGGAAGTTACACCACTACATGGAAGGGGGAATGTATGCGGGTGCAGGACGAAGCCGAAGACCGTACACAGATTTTGTGTCACGGGATTCCGTCTTATATTGGGGATTTTGTCCATCGGCAAAATGCCGTCTTTTAAAACAAACACAGGCAGAAATTGAAAAAAGATACGCAAATGAAGATAACCTGTGAGAACATTCGTAATTGTGGATGTGGGTGTGTTGCGCATTGTATGGTACAACTAGTCTTTTTTAAACATTTGCGCATAAAAATATCTCTGTTTCATAAAAGTTACACTAGTTATGCATTGCATCTCCAGTGTTTAGATCAAAACTTGGTTATTATTGCTAATTGACGGTGTTCTCAACTTGTTGTAATTTTTCGGAATATAAAGGTCACAGTAATAATTCTTATTAAATGTATTTTTGTCTCAAGTGTTCAGATAAGCTGTGATTTAAACTTTTAGCAGAATATTAATTTCACTACATCGGTAGGGCCTATTCAATCATTTTTAACGTTGATCTTGTGACTGCATGATGCAAGGAAATAGTCTGTTTTGACTTGGCAGTCGTCGTTATGAAGGCAGCTATATATAGCCCCCCTCATAAAAACCGGTTCGTAGTTTACATACGCGAAGTTTGAGCACGAAGTTAGCAGTCGCGCGCTGTTATCAGGGCTGCTATAATGCAGCCCGCATAAAAACCGGTTCGTAGTTTACATACGCGGAGTTTGAGCAGGAAGTTAGCAGTCGCGCGCTGTTATCAGGGCTGCTATAATGCAGCCCGCTGCGCTGTTATCAGGGCTGCTATAATGCAGCCCGCATAAAAACCGGTTCGTAGTTTACATACGGGGAGCTTGAGCAGGAAGTTAGCAGTCGTGCGCTGTTATCAGGGCTGCTATAATGCAGCCCGCATAAAAACCGGTTGGTAGTTTACAACAGGGCCCCTATATACTGAGAGTTGCGACATGACGAGTCGAAAAAAATCGGTCACGTGATCGCTGGACGCCATGTTGTTTCCAAATGGATCCACACCGCTGCCGCTCAAGTACAGCGCTGTATGCATACGCTGTACAATGGTCCGTAGTAATTAATTAGACTAATCGTGCTTCAATAAACTCAAAATTCACAGAGATTATAGGTAAGACATGTGTCTATGGGTATCTAGATTTCTAGAAATGTTACTCAAATCGTTCGCGCTATATGATAGTTTAATTATACACTTTCTTACCGCCCATAGCCGTGCTGTGCGATACCGCACGTAGATACTTGCTATAATTAATTAAACCACTCGCGCTTCAATAAACTCAAGAATCACAGAGATCATAGATAACACACGTGTACTTGCACGGACACACTCATGCATGCACGTGCACACGCACGCACACACGCACGCACGCACGCACGCACGTCTACGTGCACATGCACACGCACGTACACACGCACGCACGCACACACGCACGCATACACGCACGTTTACATACACACGCACGCATGCATAATAAATCGGTAATAATCGTTATCGGGTGTTGTCGTGTAGACGCTCCATAATCGCTAACTCGAGTTAACGCATAACTCAAGTTAGCTAAACTCGAGTTAAGGTTCGTCGCGTAGACGAGGCACAGTGTAGATAGGGTCCCTATATACAAAGGGATATAAGGTAATTAAGGGATATAATATATATGGATGTAAGTGTAGACACATCACACAAAGAGACACAAAACCACGCACACGCGCGTGGCACGCGCGTGTGCTTTCTCTCGCGACCAGAACCAGAACCTGTAACATCAATGCAGCCGCAACAAGATGCGCGACGCTGTGTCTAGACAGACTTAGGGTCCCTATATACAAAGGGATAATTTGTATATAGGGACCCTAGATAGACTATTACTACAACAACCCCTAGTCTAGATCCACTGCACATGACTAATTCATGCAACACGTAAAAAACACATATTACAGCTGCGAGCGAGTGGAGAGTGGAACGCATTTATCTTGTGAATTACAGTTGTCATATTCTTCCAAAATGACTGGCTGCTGTGCTTATGTGGGTGCAATAAATATGTCGTTTATTGACGCGCGAGTGGTTTAATTAATTATAGCAAGTATCTATGCGCGGTATCGCACAGGCTAATATACGCACGGCTATGGGCGGTATAAGAAAGTGTACAATTAAACTATCATAATATTATTATGGCGCGAACGATTTGAGTTACATTTCTAGAAATCTAGATACATATAAACACATGTGTTATCTATGATCTCTGTGATCCTTGAGTTTATTGAAACGCGAGTGGTTTAATTAATTATAGCAAGTACGCACGGCTATGGGCGGTAAGAAAGTGTATAATTAATCTATGATATGACGCGAACGATTTGAGTAACATTTCTAGAAATCTAG